>NW_016690216.1:5416629-5510613 GCF_001604755.1 Lepidothrix coronata
AAGATACAAGGACTCCCTGAAACAACATCTCAGCCTTGGCCATATTGATCACCATAACTGGTCTACTCTGGCCCCAAATCGGGAGGCCTGGAGACACACCATCTATAATGCAGCTGTCTCCTTCGAGAACACACGGAGGATCACTCTCGAGGAAAAAAGGCAACGCAGAAAGAATCGTGTATTGCAGAATACACCATCTAAGGAGTCTTTCTGCTGTGCCTTTTGCAATCGGATATGTCTGTCACGTATTGGCCTCATAAGCCACCAGCGTGCCTGTAACAAATGTGAATAGAGCCTTCCCAAATCTTCGTTCGCGAAGCCTAGCCATGATAGCAATTGTCAACACAATATAAATACAAACAGACAATGCAGAAAGAATCGTGTCTTGCCGATGCTGATACCACCTAAGGAGTCTTTCTGCTGTGCCTTTTGCAACTGGACTTGTCTATCTCGTATTGGCCTTTTTAGCCACCAGCATGCTTGTAGCAAACGTGGGTGGAGCCCTTCCCAAATCTTCGTTCACAAAGCCTAACCATGATAAATACGAACACATATAAATATGTAATTATGGGTATGTATACACTAAAGACTTAAGAATATCTTTATAGGCATTTATATATATAGTACCTTAACTGGCTTTTTGGAAGGAGTATTTAATTCATAGAACAGTTTTGGTTGGAAAGGAACTTAAAGGGCACCCAGTTCCGACCTGCCTGCCATGGGTAGGGATACCTTCCACTACACCAGGTTACTCAGAGCCCCATCCAACATAACCTTGAATGCTTCCAGCGATGGGACATCCACAACATCCGTTCCATCGCCTCACCACCCTCACAAGAAACAATTTTTTTCCTCATATTTAATCTAAATCTACCCTCTTTCAGCTTAGGCCCTTTCCCCCTTGTCCTGTCACTACATGCCCTTTTGAAGAGTCCCTCTCCAGCTCTCTTGTAGGCTTCCTTTTAGTACTGGAAGGCTGCTGTAAGGTCTCTGCAGAGCCTTCTCTTCTGAACAACTCAGGCTGAACAACTCTGGCTCTCTTAGTCTGTCTTCATAGGAGAGGTGCCCCAGCGCTCTGATCATCTATCTTCATGGTCCTCCTGTACACTCACTCCAATAGGTCTGTGTCCATCTTATTTTGGGGGCCCTACAGCTGCACACAGTACTTCAGGTAGGATCTCATCAGAGCAAAGACCTGCTTACCATGCTTCTTTTGATGGAGACCAGAATACGGTTGGCTTTCTGGACTGCAAGCATACATTGACATAATGGGCTGTGTTTTAAATCACCTACAAAGAATTTCCTATAAATCTGACTTGTATTTCCACCTTGTTCCTTTCTGTTATTTCAGTCACAAAGTCCTCCAGGATAATCAAACCATATATTAGGTAATCCACTTTGAGTCAAATTATTCTGTTGAAAATTCTCTTACAGGTATGTGCCTCAGAAAATACATATATGGCTTACTCCTTTCTACAGGACCAAAGCTGCTAATCATGCTTTGAAAATCAATTTCTGTTTACTAAAACCTTATTTTATGTTCTAAATTATTTTAATCTTTATATTTTAAGCTATGTGATACATTATGATATCACCTGGACTTTTCTAGTAGAGTTGTTCCTCACTTGCACTTGTCCTATATTTCAGAAAAAAACTAACTATCAAATTAGAAAATGAAAGCAATTTCTCTAGTATCTTATATTGTGCTTGAGATCACTTTCAGTTTCTGTCTGCCTGGCTGTAATTTTGGCTGTTATAAATATGTACCTTTTTCAAATGTACCAACGCTACTAAATCAGCCATGATAATCATACCACTGTGTTTACAACTCCACTATTTTAATGCCATTTCTAAACTTTATGAACAATTAGATTTTAGCTTCTTTCATACTATTGACTAGTACTGAGACAAGAAGAGATATCCACAGAATCTCTTGAAAAATAATGACATGGGCTGTTCCTTCTTTATTTTAAACAAACACAAATCCTTTTTTATATTAATAATTATCTATATAGATATTAAAATGTCTAATCAATACAATTATTATTATCAAACACACTTTTTAAAAGTTATGAAATGTATGATGAGCTATTTTTTTGATTACTCTTCACAGGTTGTCAGTAGTAATGCTTCTTTATTTTACATTTTTACTGGTTTTGCTGGTTTATACATGATTTTGCTTTGTATCAGTATGAGGCTAACTGATACAGACTTAGCCTATTTATCCTATTTCCTTTTTAAAATATTGGAAAACTTTTTTTTTTCTAGTCCCCTGGAAGCTTCCTCAGAATTCTGAGACTGATTCATAATAATGATTAATTGATAATTGAAATTAATTTTTTAGAAGAGTCATCAAAAAAATCTCAAACATTTCCTTGAGTAAAAGTTGCCCAATCCTGATAGTAAAATTTAAATTCAACAGCTGTCATCTAACATAGTTCTAACAGATGGAATGAAAAGAATTTTCTTATCTCTAAATTAGAGTTAGGTAATTTTCCTTCCAAGAATAGAAACATATGTAGAAAATGAACATCTTTTATGTAATTTACAAGCATTTATCTTTTTTAAAATTAAAATATTTCCTATATGGCACTGTTAAAATTTGTTTCCTCCTGATATATTTAAATATTTTGTTGCATTGTCAGAAGGAGGTAGGTAAGCTTTGAAATACTTTTTCCTTTTTTTTTGTGCTTTGTGTGTATATGCAAAAGTGTTGCCAGTTGGGAAGCTGCAGGGATTGCCCCATGCTGGACACAGCTGATTCCAGCCAAGTTCAACAGACATCATAGGACATAGCTAAGCCCATCAGCCAAGGTCATAGAGCTTCTGGTAAAACATATTTAAGAGCAAAATCACTGCTTTGAAGAAGGAAGGAAGGAGGTAGGGAAGGAAGGAGGGAGGGAGGGAAGGAAGAAAGGAAAAAGAAGGAAAGAAAATGAAGGATAAGGAAGAAAGGTAAAGGAAAGAAGAGAGGAATTGGAAGTGCTCCAGCTGCTAGAGCAGGTATCCACTGCAGCTTGTGGAGGACCCCATGCTGAAGCAAGTGGTACTGAAAGAACTGTGACCCATGGGCAGTCCACACTGCAGCAGATTTTCTCCTGAAGACTGCAGCCTGTGGAGAAGACCCGCACCAGAGCGAGGCAAAAGTGTGAGGAGGAATGAGCAATAGGGAGAAGCCGTTATGAACTGACCATAACCCTCTATCTCCTATCCCCACTGTGTTGCTTGCTGGGATACATGCTGAAGTTGGCAGTGAAGGAACAAATTGAGCCTGGGGGCAGAAAGGTGCTGTTTTTTCATGTTTGCCTTTTTGTTTCTCATTATGCAAATATATTGTAATTGGCTATTAATTAATTTTCCCTAAATTGAGTCTATTTTGTCTGAGACAGTAATTGGTAAGTGATCTCCCTGTCTTTATCTTTAAAGTATTTTGCATTTCTCTTTTTTTTCCTGTTTTCTCCCCTGTCCTGTTGAGAGTGAATGAGCAGCTGGGTGGGAGTTCAGCTGTTTGATGAGGTTAGCTCACCACGGTATACCATCTCAGGAAAATAGATCTTTCTTATTTTTATGGTTGCATAAACTGAATACATACATCTATATACTGTATATAAGAAAAATACTAAATTTTAAGTAGACCTGGGTAAAATGTGTTATGTATTTACAATATAAATTATTTGCAGTTTGTATTTTACTCTAAAACCTATGCATGCTGTTTGTATAGATTTCAAGGTCTTGACTGAAGTAATATCAGTATACGCTTTTTTGTTTTCCAATATCAGTGAAGAAATAAAATGTACTAATTTTAAAAGTGGGATAATTAAACCAAAATTTTCAGGGAAAAGAAGACTACTATAAAATGCTTAAAGGTTGAATTGTGAGTAGATTCTGAATAGAGTACGAGAGATGCTAAAAATATGTAGACTCCTGCAAATAAAGTAGTGACTTCGAGGAAAAAAAAGTGCTATTTTTAATTTATGATATCATAAGCCTTGATCTTTGTTGTGTCAACTGAGTAATGAATGTGTTTTCAAGTTGTCCTTTGTGAAGTTAGCACAGTCAATTTGCCAGGCAAAAGTGAGTAGTTCAGCTGAACTTGTCTGAAATTTGTTTACACAGTTTGCGAAATTACTATCTTCTATATTCAGAAGTTTTCAATCAAGGCAAAAAAGAGAAGTGGTATTTTTCAGTTATTGGTTTACAGTTTCCTGACTTTACTAAATTACCTCAGAAGTCATATCCAAAGTCATTGTATCACTTCTTGGTGTTGCAGACATGTCTTAAAATACACCTTAGGAACTAAGCAAACTCCATCTTGAAACTACTTGGATTATTTTCCTACTACTTCTACCTGTAATTAGGAATTTGTTTAGGATTATCAATTAACATTAAACTAAAGGTTTCTCTGATTCAATAGCATTTTTAAGAATAGAATCTTGGGATACTGGAATCACTTCAGTTACATGCACCTCTACTCATGTAATTTAAAACAGCTGTGTATCACAGTAATAGCAAAAAGAGAAACTCTAGTCAAGAAGTTTTGTAACAAATTATCCTCTTCTAGCTATTTTTTTAAAAAAAAACTTTCTCTACTTTTTTTATTTTAAATGTTAGCTACTAAACTGTAAAATTCTGAATAGACTGCATGCCAATAGCCCAATTTAAAGACATGGGAAATCCCAATCAGGTGGTAAATAAATAAATAGGAACATGATGTTTACCTTCCAAATAGAATATAGATTATTATGTGATTTATACAAATTTCAGATATTTATATACTCTTTTCTTAATGAAGTCAAAATGTAGAGTGTGAACTGCATAAAACCCAGTAAATGCAAAGAATGTAATTCCTATGCATTAAATGCAAATAAAATATAAATAAATAGAAATTTAAAAATAGGACTATATAAATTGCAATGTACATAAGACCTAGAAATATAAGTAAAAATTTGGTGGTTTAAATATGTTTATTTAGGTTTAAAGTGGGATGGAGCTACCCAAAACTGACATTGAAAATTAGGAAAAATCTAGAACTTGAACTGATATTAACTTGGGAACTTAACCTAATTTTAATAATTTGGTTGCAACACCAAGTATGCACTGGAATCAATAAAGTTTCAATGAAAAAAGGAAAAAGACATAGCAGAACCAGACAGTGTTGAGTATTTTGATAATATACAGCAAATTAATGACTCGTGAAACTGAACCATAAGAATCCATGACTTGATAAAAACGTAGAACCCTGGGAGAAAGCTGGATCATGAAATAGTGCATAGACACAGAATGCATCATGACTGTAAAGGTTTATGTTTAAAAGAACAGGAAGGGAGGAATCTGCACAATGCAAATGAAGTCTGTGCAGAGGAGGAGCAGAAAATAATAAGGAAGGCAAGGACATTTGCAAGCTTGAGTAGTTGCAAGGACCAAGTCTGTGTTTGTGTTTGTGTGTTTGTGTGTGCATGTGCAGATATAAATTATGTTCTCTATGATTTAAGGAAAAATTCAGTATTCGAATTTTGCAATTTGATCTTACTATATGCTAATCATAATATAGATAACATACCAAAATGATCAATATCTAAGCAGAACTGTAAGTTGAGACCTCTGATTTATTACTGAGTAGGATTATTTGTGATGCTTAGCTTTCTTTGTAACATTTTTTTCCCTAGCTTCATCCATTGACACAAAGCTATATATAGACTCAAAGATATTTTGGAAGGAAATTTTGTCAAAAGAATTGCTAAAAGCATAAGGAAACTATTAGATGTAGTTTTCAGTAATTTAAATTTCTAATATTTGATTTTTAAATGATGAAACATCCAATAACCCAAATGACCTTACACAAACATATACATGGAATAAATTATTTAAAATGAAAGCACAAAAATTATTTGTTCAGCTGCTCCAGTGACTGGAAGGTTAGGAACAAAAGCTGTTATTGTTCGGTGTATTTTTTCACAGGAAATAGACAGTGGCAAACATACAGTAGTTCAACACATGAGATCAGAGACACAGTTTTTATAGTAAACCAAAACCAGATGTTGGAAGGACTCAAGACCTTTACAGAAATTATTAGTTATGTTTGCCTTTGAAAGCAAAGAAAGTTTACAGAGAGTCGTGTACCTGATTAAGAAAAAGACAGGTTACAAAAGCTATTCATTCAAGGAAAAATATTTGCCATACAGACTGTTTTATATATAGCAGTTTGTTATGTACATAGGATTTGAATTTTACTTTCATTTGGTTTTTGAACAAATATGCTAACTTCTTCATACTACTAAACAATTTTAGAAATAAGAAAAAGGTTAAATATTGTTAAACTGAAGGAAGAATTGTGCATTAAGCCCTTGGAGTTAAGTTCCATCATTAATTGATACAGAATTAGGCATTAAACAATACTTTTATTTTAAGAATTTATCAGAGAAAAATTTAAATATATGGTACAAAATAGGTAGCATATCACTTTTCATGTAGCATAAAATGTTTCTCTAGGAAAATATTAATGACTTGATATCACTGGATGCTAACTGATTTAATGCAAATTGGATGGAATAGTCAAAAATAAGGTCTTAGTGTTACATTCCTAAAGGTTTCTTGCAAATATGCATTTAAGTAGGAAGAAAAAGGAGACTGTAGCATGTTAGACACCAAGGTTTATGTGCCACAGAGCACAGACCTATGGGAAATTAAACTTATTACTTCTATACCTTCTAAACTATTTTTTTTCTTGCCCTGTTCAGATCATCTTTTGCAGACTTCCAAGCAAAAGCTTTTGTTCCTAGCAAGAATTTTGATTTTTTTCTCTATCCTTTTTTCACAAGCTGTAAATGGATTTTAAAAAGTAGATACTCATCTTAATTTTAGTCCTTTTGTAGTCCTCTACCTATAGAGCTATAGAGTCTTGAAATTCTGGAATTAGGTAATCCTGCTATGTTAGAAAGATGTCTATAGCTAATATGTAACCACAATTAGGAAATATTGCAAGAGACTATAATATCAGAGTAATGGTTGGAGATGTAGTCACTGTGAAAGAGAAGACCATGCCATTTGATTTTAACTCATGATTTGATATCTGTTAGGTTTTTTAAAGCTTCATGTACATTAAATATATAAATCAAATGCGTTGAAAGTTAAATGACAATCATCTTAATATAGTATGAATAATTAAATATAATCATATTAATTAGCTCACAAAGAATATTTGTCAGCAATCAGAAAAAAGTAATCTGAAGCTGAAGTTTCCTAAAAGTTGCTTAGTAGAACCTCATCTGGTTAAATACAATTCCAAGTGGAAGAAAACATCTTTAAGCAGAACCTGTGGAATTTGCTTTACTCAATATCCTCTTGCAGGTGCAATCCGGTGTAAACCCTATTTGTTTTTCTGAACTGACTTTTTGAAAATTTTCATGCAGTGATGGTCTGCTTGAACATAGACATTGAAACTGAGGATTTACATTGATCTGGGAAGATACTATTTACATACGAAGGTGCGTATAATACCACCTATTGCAAAAAGCGCTTGAATCTACACATTTTCCTTCTTATTATATTGTTATACTGTATATGAATGAAATATATAATGTTAGAATTCATGGGATGAGATTTAATGGAAACATTACACAGTTGTCTTTAAATGTTGATGCACACATTTGTGAAGTATTCAGCACAGGGCTGATGCTGAAGGCAAGGTTCTGAGCCAGATGAACCGAATACCTATCCAAAAATTTTGATATTGCTGTAGATACAAATGAGCAATTTGTAAGGAAAGAGAAATTTTTTCAGTCTGGTTTCTGCTAGGAAGGTGTAAACATCACAAGTTAAGCTACAGTGATAAACAGTGTTTCTAATTGGCATCCCTGCCGATCATTTCAGAGATAAATGGTCAAAGAAACTGAGCTAGTCTCCTGTACCTGGAGATGAATCTTCCAGCACAGGATTAATGTACTTTTCTGGTGATTGTTTTCCAACACAGCTACACAGATTTGGTGGATACTGCTTGCTGTTACAGTTCCTCTTATAATCTATGAGTGAAATAAGTATGTAATGGCCAACACTGAAGTAAAAAAAAAGTCTAGCATGTCTGTTAGTGGAGTACAGCAACAATTAATGTTATGGCTAGTATATTAACTATGGAAAGTCTGCAAATGAGATAATAAGGATGTGTTACATCAAGGATCCTTATAAGACATCCATAAAATTATGGGATGCTTTTCATGACACTTTGAAAACCAAATTTAAAAACAGTGAAATTCATAGAATACTGCTACGCTAAAATGAAATTTTTGTAAATGTAATCTTAACTAGTAAAATAAAGTGTATTATCTTCATTAGAAGACAAAACAACGGCAGGTGTAGTTCACAAACTAATAAGTACTTTTGTCTGTTCAAGGATAAACCAAGATAATTAAGGGTAGTATTGCAGAAGGACTGTTCTCTTGAAGATAGATTGGTTTGGTATATGTTATTTATTTTGTCTCTACTAGCCAAAAGGACTATATTTGCCTGAGGCAAACATTTTGGACATCTCCTTGTTATCCCTACGTGATGCTGGCGAAACAAAAGTGTTTAACTTACATATTTTTTAGTGAGAATCACATAATATTTTCTATAATAACTTCCAAACTTCTGTAAGACTAGGCAAAGCATTGCCCTTATGCTTAGAGCAGTGAAAGTTTGCATAGCAAAATGACCTCTAGTACAGGTCAGCACACAGTCATTATAAGTTCTGCTGTAAAGGTACCACTTCTCAGATTGAGATATCCATGACCCATCTAAAAATAAAAATTAAAAATGCAAAGAATTTGAGTTGATCATAAGAGCCAAAATAAATTATTATAAAATCATATGGTTCTTTTGTATATACACTCATCCACACGTCTCCAACTAAATATTTTTCCAACAGACACTGCTCAGAAGCTCTCCAAGGTCTCTTTTGACTTTAACAAGTTTTAGATCAATTCTGATAATGTCGTATGTCCTTAAAATCTTGCAGTAGTGGTAGTCTCCACAAACAATTTTCTTACATTACAGAAGCATATTTTGCTGCATATGTTTTATGAATATATCTTCTACCATTTATATTTGTATTTAAATAAATATATTAAATTATATTAACTTTGAGATGCTATACTTCTATCTTTTTTAATAAATATCTATGCTGGGTAATAACTGCACTTCAATAACCTATGTAAACATATTGCATATTATTAGACCTTAAAGTTACATGTTTGACAGATAGCACACAGTTTCTCAAGGGTATTATTGCAATCTGTGAAACTTATTAACTGTGATTTCATAGCCAATGACAAAAGATAATAAAAAAATCAGCTGTTCTGTAAGCCAAAGCACTTGTCCATAGATAATAAAAAATCATAATTTCCATACATGACTGAAGAAAACAAATATTTTGTCACCTTGAGCTGCTTCCACTCATCTGACCAAAAAGACATAGTAAATAAAAATATTTTATAATTCAAATGTTTTTTAATTTGTGATTCCATATAGCAAATCATGTTGGATTTGACTAAAAGCTGCTTAAGACCCTGGAACTACAAAGTATATCAGTAAAAAAAAGATAAAGAAAAAAACCTGCAGACCTTTTCAGTCAGAAACCCGGGGGTTGGGGAAAATGTACAGTAATACCAGATGCTCTTGGTTTAGACTCTTGGATATTGTGGATCCAAATAGTTTTTCTAGACCATATATATTAATACTTGCTGCTTTTCCTGCCAATGTAAACACATTGTATGCTCTTGTAGAAACTGCTGCTGGTTTAGATTTTTCTTGCTCCAGTCTCCCCACCCTGCCCCAGTCATTATAATGATTTCTAACTCTTCATTAATTTGGGGATTCTAGATGCTTTTTCTTTCACTGACTGAAATACTTCAGTGGCTTCTTTTTCCTGTTCATTTTTAGTGATCTGTCAGTTGACCTATAATGGAAAAGTTAAGCACCTGAGCACCCTGAGCAGTTCATAGTCCTGCGTCTTCCCAGAATAAACCGATACCTCTTTTTTTACCTTGCAGAAGTTCTTTTGATTTTTTTTTTTAAGTATTCTGAGAGTTATAGCAAAGATTTGAGTGAGTTTTGCTGGAATGAAGTAACCACTGAGAATTAACCTCTCACAAATCGGAAGATGAACTTCACCCTTCTGTCCTTCACAAGAGTTTATTGGTTGATAGTCAGGGATGGGAGATTGAAGAAGTTGGTTTGAGTTTTTTGATGGAAAAGAAGGAACTAAATCTGGGTTTCTCAAAATATGGAAGAATAGTCTAAAAATTAGATAGTAATTTGTTTTAAATACAACAAAATTAGCAAATTAACAAAAAACGCCAAACACTAAAATTGCTTTTTATGAAACTATAGTTTGTAGCGTAGTTTATGTACAAGAGAGTTAAATGTACGTTACACAGGGTATGGAGGATTTTCTGAAAACAGGTGTCTTAACATGACAGGCTCACATACCTTTTAATGAAAAAATCAAGAAAGCATTTTGAGATGGGAAAAAGTGAAGGATTTAGCACTGGAAAAATTGTTCAATAACAACTGACTACCATGTTTTTTGTTTCCTCTCCTGTGGATCCAAAGTACTTTTGTAGCCAGGTGATAGTATAGTAGTTTTCATTTATGTTCCTAGAGCAAGTAACATGCCAAATAAAAGTTAAATCTCTGACTTTTCAGTAAAAAGTGCTTGGGTTCTTGTATTGGGTCTGGCTGAGCTGGAGCTCATTTCCCCATAGTAGCCCTCACAGAGCTGTGCTTTGCATTGGTAGCTAGAATAGTGTTGATAACATATCAGTGATCCTGGGAGGGGACACAAGTAGGCCAGCTGACCCTAACTGACCAACCATATGACATCAGCTCAGAGATAAAAGCTGAGGCAAGGAGCAGGAGGGTGGGCATTCATTGTCTCCAATGGCTGCCTGCGGTGAAACCATTATGTGTGCTGAAGCCCTGCTTCTCAGGAGTGGCCAACCATCACTGCTCATGGGAATTAGAGAATAAACTTCAATTTTTGGATGTGCAAGCTTTCACTTTGCTTTTGCTTCAAGTAAACTGCCTTATCCCAGCCCATGAGTTGTTTTTCACCTTATTCTCGCTCCTGTCTGACTGGGAAGGGGAGTGATAGAGTGGCTGGGTGGGCACCTGGTGTCCAGCCAAGGTCAACCCACCACAGTTCCCCAACATAGTATTAATAATTTTCTTTTTTTTCTTTTAGACAATGTACTATATTCATATTAATACTTCTATGACTGAGAAAATAGTGAAGGAACAATAGTCACTCTCACGTTTGGGTTTTTTTGTTTGTCATTATCTATTTTATCCCAATGCATCCTCATTGTCTTCAGCGAATACATTTTTTTCCTGCCTCTTGCATCTTTTTCTCATTTCACTCTTTTGCTGCCTAGGACTCTCAGGCTTTCTGCAGGGAAGTAGGGAGAGTGACACTTTATACTGAAGCTTGATAAATGAATTCTTTACCTTCTTGTTTCTTGGTAAGTGGACCATTAAGCTGTATGTCCTTGACTCTCTGTGTTGGTAGGATGAAAGAATATAACAACAAAAGGATTTACCTTTGAGTAAATTTTATTCTACTTCCAGCATGTGGTTAATAGTATATTTTATATGTGATTTCCCTAATATACTACATGATTGAAATTGTGGTAGAATGATTAAAATCTAATATGCTTCATGTTTTCACAAGTCTTGTTGAAGTTTGTTGTTTTAACATCTTAACTTGAGCTTTCATTCCCACTTGCATTATAATACAAAGAAAAAAAAGAAACTCCTCTGAACCAGTTTTTATAATGTGCATCCTTAACTGACAATAAGTAATTGGAAAAAAATTTTTGTATTTGTAAGGTTTGACCTTGACATTGTTTATGTAGGCCTCCAAAGCAATTATTGTAGAAACTGAGATGGAAAACAATGGCAAAAAGCAGACAGAAATGTTTGAATTAGTGCAAATCACAAATATAGCTGAATGGTATTAGATGACAGTTTGCTTTTAATGAGGGAAGACATGAAGTAATTAAATCTTGACATACAATTATGAAAAATATCAGGTAACAAGCCTGCTATGCAATATAGAATAAGAAAAGACATTTTCTGAAAACTTGCCTGATGCTCTGTCATCTGAGACTGTTCTTTATGAGTGCAGGGTGAAGGTCAAGGAGGTATCTCAACTCCATCAATCCTTTGGACAGTTACAAATGACCTTTCACTTTTCATAAGACATTCAATATTCTGAATGGGGGAGATACATTTTTCTGTGTTTAGAAAATAGCAAAATTGAAACCTTTTATAGCGCACAAGGTGCATTTGTGTTTGAATCTCCTGAACAGCTCATTCATTTTTAAATGTTCATTGACACCAATATCTTATTTACATGAAGTAAATGATTTTAAAATACTGTATCTGTTTCAACACGTACTTTAACTTTTCATATTTTTATTGCATTAATTTTATGATTTTTTTGCTTATTTTTTAATTTTTATTTTATTTTTTCTTTAAGAAATGTTTTAAAATGCTACAGTGCATACAGATGTATGGCTTTGAATTTTTGCTACTTTGATTTGATATTGATGGAAATTCAAGCATTACACCAGTTGTTTTTTAATATTTATTTTGCAAGGTTTAAATCTCTGTTTTCATCCTGATCTCTCAAGCTTTGTAAGAAAATTGTGTTGTTAGAATGTGTTCCACCAGATGTGCATTTCTTTGTGACTTACTGGATTTAACTTTAATCCACAGGAGTTTCTGTGTGTAATCAGAGCTTGTTCTTTGGTCGTATAAACTTTGATTTCAGTGGCACTTGTGTGAGGTAAGAATTGAGGATTTAATTGTTATTATTTTTTTACTGAATTAAAAAAATGGTGCAAAGCTACTATTTCACCTATATTTTGGGAATTCCTAAATATTTTTTCCCTTTTCACCACAGATTATTTTTTTCCTCCCATTTGTTACATAAAACAAAGGAACTTGAAATTCTAGGCAAAACTGTTGCTGGGCCTGTCCAATACTCTGCATGTTATGAACAGGTAATCCTTTTGCTAACTTCAGTTGTACTTCAGTGTATAAACATAGAGATAATAAAGGAAAAAATCAAGAACAAATATGTGTAAATTACAAAAGAACAGCATCTCTTCATTAAAGAAACCAAAAAACCCTCTTTGAGATGAGCGTAGTAGCAGACTGAGGTCAGTTTTAGAACAGAAAGGAAAACCTACATACGGAGAACACAAATGCAAATTTTATAGTAGCTTAGCTTACTTACTGTATTTAATCAAAGATGTTAAAACATACAAGTATAATCCTATCAGTTTAGAAGAATCTATCACTATTTTTAGTGCTGAAAGTTAGGTGTGCTTTCAATTGAATGTAATTATTTATTTAAATCATACATAATGTCTAATTCATTTCTTTTAGAAATATCATTTAAGATTTGCCATGGGCAACAATTTAAAATAAAGCATTGGCAATTTTATTGGACTTGAAAAGCTATTCAGAGTGGAATTATTAAAACAATGGTCAGAATCTCACATTGAATAAACCAAAGTGACATTCATAATATCTCAGTAATTTGTTTGCAAAATTACATCTTGCTACAGTCTCCAAAATCTTATGATTGGTTTACCTGTACCTTACTATGTATTCATTACTTACACCTTACACTGAGGTAGATTATCTAGTCCAACTAGTGTAAATCGTGAGTTAGCACAGTTTTTGTGACACTTTTTGTTTTCTCTCTCATGCTTTCTTAATAGGTAAGTCCTGAAATAGAAAAATAGGAAGAAGCATTTCAGAACATTTTAGGGAAACACTCCAGGACAAATATTATCCAGTGTGTGCTCCTCTACTTATAAAACATCATTAGCATGAGCTTGCCTCCCAGGAATTTCAGCAAAATGAAATCATGCAGAATTATATTCTTCATGAGTAGATGTTCAGAAAAATTTCCTAAGACTACTTTTATATCAAGACATAATAGGTATATACATGGCAAAAATACTGACAATTGCTATTTTCAAATTTCAGAAAACTTCCCTTAATTTTTACGAGGTATCAGTTTCAAAGTAATTGTACAAATAAATGCAAAGGTAGTGATACAAAATTTTTATAGTAGCCAAGAAACCCCCCAACGATCATGTTGTATGTATTGCAGTATTATCTGAAAATTTTACAGATCTGACAAAATAGAAACAACAATAAACTCTTTTTTCACCACAGCTTTTAAAGAACTATACACACGTCTTTCCTGGAATTCCCAAAATTATTTAAATTTCTTCTTTCATAAAATGGTAGGAGACTATATTTTAACACGGTGCTTCTGAAAAAAACCCTATTTAAAACTGCTGGTCTATTTTCCTGTTTAGTCTTATCACACTAGAGTGTGAGCTCTAATTTGATACTAGCAAATACCAAGTATAACTTATGCTACAGCTATTCTTTCTCTTAGGTTAATGTGTGTATGGAGATATATTTTAAAGCACATTGGTAAAAATAAAGAAACTGACCAATGCAAGACATTCCTTATTCTTTTAAGTTGTTATTCATTTCAATGTGTGAATGTCAATTAGGCACTCAGTCCAAAATTTGTACCTTAATAAACCTGTCAAATCTAAATTGGTGTCACTGCCTCAGTACATAGCCTACTGAGTTCCTGCCGATCTTTCCTTATATGTAGGCTAACATGGTGGAGATAAAGTCCCAGCAGATGACTTTTTTTTCCTGTTAAGACCTATGTCTTCTTGGTTTGAAATAGGCTCAAACTGTGACACTGGGACGGAAAAGGCCAAAAGTGTAAAAAAAGTCAAGCTGACTAAAATCTAGTGAAATAAAATTTATTTAAATGTATTCATGGTTCTTATTGTGTCTCAAATACACACTTATCTTCAAAAGCAGTGGCTCCTAGCCATGCTTATACATTGACATATACATATATATCTTTTTAAAAAAAAACAAACCATAAAAACAAACTAGCAAAACCAAAAGAAATTAAACGTAGAAAAAATTCGACATTATTGTGGAGATTTTACATTAACAAAAATAGGAAACTGAGTTTGTCTTCCCAGAACAACTGTTATTTAGTAACAGTACCAATATATGAAAATACAGTGAAGTTAATACTACACAGTGTAGGGCACAGAAATACAATATAGTATGTATAGAAAGTGCAAAGCAGCAAAATTGAGGTTGCTGTGGGAAACATACTGGCAATTTAATGACATCTGTTTGTGTCATATCTCAATCATAATATTGCATTAATGTAGTTATTTGCATTTAATTCTATATTACATTCCCAGTTTAGAAGAACACATTTGCAGTTTCTCATATCTCTGCTTCTAACAGTGATTCAAAATTATATACTTTCTAAGATTATTTTGACAGAATTATATATAACTTCCTGATGGAGCATCTCATTACCCTGGCAAGAGACCTTGATGAAGGAAGTAGTTTGTGAAAGGGTTAGGTATTGACAACTAAAAATCTTGTTCTTAAAGACGGTTTACTAACTAGGCTATAATGCTATTATACCTATACTGTCATGGGTGAATATTTTCCTATGAGGGATGGAGTACTTAATTATTTCTCAGTGACCACAACTTCAGTGTAAGTGGTCTGAACTTGTAAGAAAATAGAAAGTATAATCGAGTTGAGATTAAACTTTTGCTTTATTTATTTCTTTTGAGAACACAGGACATCAGGCTGGGAAGAAGATACAGTCATTTAGGACAGAGGTCCATAAGCTTCTGTCACCTCTTCTACTACAGAAAAGCACTGATGAGAGCCAGGTTGAACAGCTACTAATCACGATAAGGAGAATTGTGCATGGAAATAATGAAATGGAGCACAGAATGAACATTTTGTTTGACAATGGTCAAATAAGCAATATGACCAATAAGAGAAAATTATATGTCCTAGGTATAAAATATTCAATAATACTTTAAAAGGAACATGGATTTTTCTCGTGTATGGTACTGTTATTTAAATGGAGATGTCCCTTAGGTAATCTGTGCTTAGACCAAGGCTCTTTTCTTCTAGCAATTAAACAGGCAAAAGCAGGTGCACTGTTCATAACTCTCTTATGAAGAACCATCAATGACATGAAGATGCCTATTATGAGAATAAAGGTAAAATAATGACCCCTAAAAGAAGTGAAAAAACTCTAATCAGATTCACCAGGAGAGGGACTTCACCTTGAATCCTCTGTCTAAGTTTCTTTTAAACTAAGTTCTAGAATTTTTTACTGAGTGTACAGAGGACTGACATGATCTCAACCATATCCACTTATTTTAAAATATTGCAAGAATTAGGGCATGTTTCCAGAGTAAAAGACAACAGAAAGTGTGAGAACAAAGGAAAAGAAAATAAATACTAAAAAATTAAAAAAAGTGGTGATAGGAAAGGAAAATAAGATAATAGAAAAAATAAGATGCTAGAAAAAGAAAGAAATTATTAAAAATCATAATATAAAAGAAAATAAATTAAAAACTATAAATATTTAAAGCCAAATTACATAGTTACTTTTTCTGTACCGTCTAGAAATTTCAGCCACTAGGGGATAAGGAAAATGTGGAAAATCTGCAGTCAGGCCACAGTCTGAACCAATTCATACACTGACAATGCTAAACTTGTCAAGCCTACATATCTTTTAGGGGCATGTCATAAAAGGTATATACAACTCTACTTCAAGAATTTTATGTTGAAGACTTCCATTGTTAAAATGTTTGAAATGTTGATACACCAAAATGCAGCAAAGTTATAATTTATAACCTATTTAAAAATCACTTACATTTTAAAAACATTTGGCAATACAAGTATCAGATATATAAACCCCTTGATATTATCTGAGAGACTGTCTACCTTCAACACAAGTAAAAGAGGTAAAACCAGCTTCTAAGTAAATTAGCAGTGAAGTCATATCCAACTTTTACTTGGCTAGATGAAATGGAGGTAGTGGAACAGTTTCATTGTGGAACATATTCGGTTAAAAGAAGTCACATGGCACCCTACTGCATAAATTACATATCCAAATGGATATTTTTTGTAGATATATAGATGTGAAGTTCAGAATGCATTATTCAATCATTTCATCTGACTTCCTATGTAACACAGGCAACAGAATTTTATCCAGTTATTTGTGTTTCTAACCAAATAACTTCTATTTGTAGAAATATATTTTTCTAGAAGTTTACTCTTCAAGAGCTGAACAGATACATGACTTCTGTTGTAATCTTGTTTCACTTGTTTCACAGTACTTTTGAAGTAATAAAAAATCTAATGTTAAATTGTCTTCAGCTTCCCACTGTTGTGTGTTTCTCAAATAGCCCTTTAGTTCTCCATGCTTTGACTTTGTGAAAGCCCTGTAAAGTGTATTGAAGTGATAACTCAACATTTTGTTTTTGATGAGTTAAACAAAATATTGAGTAATTGTTGACTCTTAACTGCATGAGCTCTTTCAGGATGCTCTTGAATAATGTCTCAGAACTGGATGTAGTATGTGTTCTGTTAAACACATTTAGAGAGGTAACTTCTGGCAATCAGCAAGAAGAGTCTTGAACTGATTGCCTAGAATCAATATGAATCAAGATTTTTACTTTTTTCAAACTTGGGATATAGAGTTGTTTGGTTTGGGGGTTTTTTGTTTGGTTTTGTTTGTTTGTTTGTGGTTTTGTTTGTTTGTTTTCTTTTTGTTGTTGTTGTTTGGTTTGGGGGGGGGTTGGGTTTTTTTTGTGCCAATCAACATATGAACAAAATGAGATCAGGTATTGGCATTCTTATCTGTTCACATACCATGTTTGTTAAAATAGAAGTTTATTAGAACCCTTGTTCTTTTTCCCTCTCCTGACCTTGTTACAGGCTGTGATTATTATTGTGCAGCAGAATCTCTCATTCTTTCCTCCACTGAGGCTGAAATACTACAAGCCTTAATGCTGAAAATCTGTTGAGATGGAAATCTTAGGTAAAGCTTGAATAATTTATTTTATTGTTCTATGCGTCTTTGCCTGTTATGACTTGGTAAATAACTAATTAAGAAAACTGCACATCTAGTGAAGGACTTTTAAAACATGCTTGATGCCTTTGAGGTGATATTTCTTATAGAAAACAATTGTTCAGGAAATATACATTACACTTGAGCACAAAGACAAGGCAATAACATGAAAATCTCCTAAATTCTTTTCAAAGTTGTGAAGATATTGTATTAGGAAAACTCAACCAAAACTCAACCACACAACCACACTTACGGGGAGCTATTGGGATAATTGCAACTCCAGCATGAAGTTGCTGACTTCAAATTCAAGCCATATTCAAGGTCTGTTCGCTGGGAAAAAAATCCTCTGTGCTACTACTTGCCCGCATATGGTCACTGAAGAGATTTGGAATTTAGCTTTAGCTCCCCCACTGCCTGCCCTACCCCTATTTATTTACCAAACACAATTCCTTGGATATGATTTCACAACATAATTGTCTTCATTTATTTATGTTTATCTCTTTTGAAAGTGTCAAGAAAAATAAGCTTTTCTACTTTATAGAAGCATTAATTTATTTCTAGGTCATACCTTGTTTTCTTTGAAGGGTTTTATTTATTTATTTATTTAATAGAAATCCTTGTCCAATTCCTTTCTGTCCTCTTATTACAATTCAAGTTACTACTACATTTTTTCTCTCGTTTGAGTTGGAGGGTTTCCTTTAAAGATACACAGTTGGAAAACTTATCTCTAAGATAATATTTTCTTTTATCTGTGTGGCTAATCAGTTATATTAGTGTGTGATTGTAAAATCTGTAGGAGTAACAGTAAAGGATTCTCATAAATCTTGTTAAGTGGTCATGAGTAGTCAATTGTTTATCAATGGGCAGCTGGTGAAATGCTCAGTGATGACAAAAGTATTCATGCAGCAAGCAAGAAGTGCTTGCTCTGAAGTATTTCAAGATCAAGAATTTTTGATTCAAAAATCTGGAAAATAGAATGGTATAAAGCTATACAGTAGATGTGAAACATCGAGCAGTGCTATAAGAAATACAGTATAAGGAAGGTAATTTTCACACAAACCTACCTAGAATTAGTTTCAGACTTACAAAGCATCTTACCTCCAGCAGCTTTCTGTTGAATGACTATAACTACAGAAGCAGACAAGCCCTGAGAGCTGTTAGCTTTCTCTAAGTACTTTGGAATGGACATATTGGCTTGGCATATCCACAAAGATGCTGAACAGCAAATTAAGAAAAGGCATGTTATTGTCATGAGACTGTAAAACCTCAGTAGTTATGGCTTTGCAAATATGGTATATCTAGTTGAATGAAGTATGCCACATCTTTTTTTCTATCCTTTCCCCTTCTCGGGCTGGAGTCATCATTGAATTCCAGACCTACTGAATTTTACTGAAACACTAGGTTTACAGTGGGGAACTCTGGCCAAAAAAGCTCCAAGAAATTTTAGTAAACTTTAATTGTTCTCATTGATGATCAAAGACCAATTGACATTACTAATGTCATAACAAATGTGAATTGTTGCTATTGATCATTTGCTATCATAAGTAGTTAAACCTTACATTGGGTCATAAAACAAAAACACTTAAACTTGAGCAAGTATAAAATATCTGCAGAATAAGTCTTTGATCACCTGAGATGAACTGATTAGATGCACAAAAGATCTACTCCCTTTAAATTGCCCATTGTTTTCTGTTACACATTTGAAAAGGAATATGTGAAACGTGTCTGAAATGTGGATAATGGAATTGGAGAGACCGTCCCAGCAGTTCAAGCTTCTGGGACACTGTTGATGCTTCCAGGCCTGATTACTTGCTGTAAAGCATCTCCATTTTTCTATGGCAAGAGTCCATGCTGGAGAATCTTTCCCGTAAAGATAAATTGGCAGGCAGGAATCTGTTTACATTCTAAGACTCGTGTGTCTGTAGGCTATGTGTCTTGTTTGCAGTGAGATCATGTTTATCTACGTGATGGGCTCTCTTGAGTGGATGTGCTCTGTGGAGGTTTCCTTTCCCTAGCTTTAAGAAAACTGAAACATTGGAACACATTATGTGTAATTGCAAGAATAGTTAGTAAGCCAAACTTGGAAAGCCTTGGGGCACTTTGGTTTGTGGGTTAAATCAAGCATGAAGTCATGGGAGCAAGAATCATCTCTTCTCTCCCCATAGTTGGCAGCACAGGAAGGAATCATGCTGGTGCAGAAACTGGAAAAAGCAAATCAGCTGAGTTTCCCTAAGGTGCTGTTCTCATTATCAGCCAGTGAGTAGCTTGGCTAGAAATAATGCTGCTCATCTACTGTGTGTCCTGCTTCTAGCTATAATGAATCACAGTTTGCCAGGGTGATGCATGCACCTTGACTTTGGCAGTAATCCACTGTTATAGCTACCTATTCCCCTGTAAGACAACAGGAAGACGGAACATTCAAGTGAGGGAGGAGTCTGCATGAAGGCAGTTCCTTGCCATCCTGGCAAGTGCCTCTGATTTCACACAGCTCCAGGCACATGAGCTCTCACTGGAGACTAATGTTTGAAACAAGCTGGTGGTTGATTCAGGCAGTTGACTGGTATTCTCAGCTCTCAGTTTGTGGCAGTTCTCATTTCTGTGCCTCTTCCTCGCCTTTATTTCATCTTTTTTTTCTCTTTCCCTGTCTTTTTCCTTAGCTTTCACATGAAGTTAGCAGGTTTTTCAGCTTGCTCTGTTACCTGATAGCAATCTGACTGCTGACTATCCACCATTGCTTATGTATCTCAGCTACTCAGGGTAGAAATGGTGGAGAGGATTAGGTTATGAACCAGAACCAGCCTTTGTTGCCAAAGTCAATATTACAGGATTACTAAGGTTTGAATATGAGTAGAGAAAATAACAAGATTGTAAGCACTCGAACTTAACCCGTTTGCTTTTTCCCTCTCTCTGCAAAACAACGGGTCAGTACCACTGAAGTGAAAAGTCTTAACTATTTACTTCTTTTCTTATCTTCACTTTGCCATTTTGTTGATCAGGAGAATGGAACAACAAGTGCTTAGATAGGAGAAAGGAAAAGTGAATGGAACAGCAGAGCAGACACTGGGCCCCCTGTTTGCTTTAATTGCCAAGGAAAGATGAAGGACATTCTCGACAATGCTCATCACTTATTCTTGCACTGGAGGTGGCTGAGATGTATCTTTGTGATACCTGCCTGTCAAATCCCTGACATGTGGGCTAAGCCCAATGCTATCCTGTTGAGATGTAACCATGTCACTTTCAAGTATCATTAGCCTATATTGCAGTTCAAGATTTCCTTGGACTCCATTTCCGGTTCTGCTACGTTCGGCAAATTCTCCTTGCTAAAAATAATTGAAATCCCCCAAACAAACGAAAAGTCACCAATTCACAATGGTGTCTTTTTTATACCAAGGTAATTCAAGAAGTAGAAGTAAATTTTCAGCCTTTTCTAAAACATAAAGTGCTATAAAGAGGTTAATGGATACTGTTAAGGATGCTTGTCCTAAATTATTTATTTTGCTTCTTTTTATGTCAGTAGCATTTTAAAAATAGATTAGTTAAATAATAAAATTAATAACATAACCCATGGTCAAGTTAATGGCTAGGTAGTTTTCAGATAGAAACTTCTGCAAAAAAAAATTACTTAATCAAAGAAGGAAACTCCAGTTGTATGGCATAAGCAAATGCAGTAAAAAGAACAAATAATTAGAAATAAAATTTGCAATAGCTTCAGAGAAAGGGAGATCTGATCAAGAGGAAATGTGTATAGAGCATATTTACAAATAATTTCTTGTAACACAGATTTCTCTTGTTTTTGTAAAGGTGTGTAACCTTTTATGAAGGTTCATCTCACCAAGTGGGTGTCTACATCAAAGACAATGAGAAAAGAGAGGCAATTGAGAGATACTAAAGAAGGCATTTGAGGATTATTTTGTCAGTCTCTTTTAGACTAACAATTTGTCTTTCAGAGTTATTTATTTTTCTTCATTGACCATACAGGGAATATAGGTGACTGGTTCAGATTTAGGTGTCTCTAACAAAAATATCTATGAGTGATTCTGCCTCTTGTGTAAAAAAGAATAGCTATAAGTAATATTCATATTCTCAAATTATAATGCAAACACACCTTTATAACTTAATTTTGGAATTAAGTAATGCATATTTTAAAGTTATGGGCCTCATAGCTGTCAATCTATGATAATTATGATTAGATGTTTGCTAACATATAAGCTTTGCTTTATACAGAGAATTCATGGATGCAATCCTATTGAAGACAGATCTGAAAGGTAAGGGAGCTCAAGAAAGCTGGATAGTGTTTACAGGTTACATCATCCTCAAGTGTAAGAACAGTCCTGATACTCAAAGAGACCTGTAGGTGTATCAGGCAACCAGTCTGGCTAAGCAGGCATTTCCTGATAGAGCTCCAATCCACAAAGGCAGTACACAGGGGATGGCAAAAGGGGCAGAGTACAATGGTGGAGTCTAAAAACATTGCCCAAGGAATGTAGAGATAGTGTCACAAAAGCCAAAATTCAACAGGAGTTCAGACTTGTCACAGACATTAAGGGCAAGAACTTCTAATACAATGTTAGTAGTAAAATGTTGAACAAGGAGCATGCAGGTCCACTGCTACAGGGACTGGGTGAATTAGCAGCAGCAGACACATAAGGCCTAGGTACTCAGTACTTGTCTCAGTCTCCTAGGTCTCTGATTACTGAAAGAATTCAAGGAGAACTATCGTCAGTGGGTGAGTTAGTGATAGCTTGAGAGAACTTTACCTATAAAAGTCCATGGGAACTGATGGGCTGCATACAAGCACATTGAGAGAATTGGTTGATACCCTTTTGAGGTCATCCTCCATCATCTTAGAAGTCATAAAAATTAGGGGAAAAATGACTGGGAGAAAGAATATGTTCCACCAATCTTCAAACGAGCATTAAAAATATCCAGGGAACTGAAGACTGTTTCAATTTCTTTTTCTAGAAAAATCATGGAGGAATGTCCTCTTGTAATATGCTTCTGGGCACACATCTACTTATTTTATTATCAAATAAGGAGGAAAAGATACTAGGAAAAGTCAGCATGGTTTAGATCATGCTTGATCAATCTTCCATGTTAAAATGTTGGATTTGTGGAAAAGGGAAGAATAGTAGATGTAACTTATTCTGACTTTGGGAAGACTATCAACACTGTCTCCCAGAGTATTCTCATGTTCAGCTTATGATATTGCAGTCCAGATGTGTGGCTAGTAAATAGATAAAAAACTGGATGTACAAGCTGAGAAGGTAGTGGGTACCAGTAACTGGAAAATTATGAAGAGGGTCTGTATTGAAATCTGGCTTGTTTAACATCTTTTCAATTTCAGTGATCTGGAGGAAGCAATAGAGTACTTGTTCACCATGTCTGCAGATGACACCACATTGGGGAACAAGTCAATACACACAAGGGAAGGGCTGCCATTCAAAGGGACTTGGACAGGCCAAAGGAATTCACAAAGACGTTCCCTATAACACTCAGCAAGGACAAAGACTAAGTTCTGCACCTGGAAAAGAAAAACTCCTTGCACTGATACAGGCTGGGGTTGGACTGCTTGAGGAGCAGCTCTGCTGGAAAAGATCTGTGGTTCTTCACAAACGGTGAGCTGAATGTGAATCAGCATTGGGCCCTGGCAGTGAAGGTGGCCAACAGCATCCTGGGTCGTACTGCTAGGAGCAGAGCCAGTAAATGAGTCAAGTGACTATGCTCTGTACTTGTGAGATGGAGTTTAAAATAGGGCATCTAGTTCTGCCTCTCACCTCCTCACTCTCACCCCCCAAGTACAAGACAGATTTTGATAATGGGCCATCAAACAGGTCAGAGACTGCACCTGCCCTGAGCTTGTTCAGCTTGGAGAAGAGAGAGCTTTGGAGGTACCTAATAGCAGCTCCCCACCACTACCTATGAGAAGATCATCAAGAAGACAGATCCAAAGTCTTTAGAGTGATTCATGGCAGGATAACAAGAGAAAGAGACACAAAGTATTTGGACAGGGCCCTGCACTACAAAGCTAAATTCAACAAGTCTAAGTGCAAGGTCCTGAACCTGCGTCAGGGCAATCACCAGTATCAGTACAGACTGATAAATTAAGTCACTGAGAGCAAGACTGAAGAGAAGGAACTGAGGATACTGGTGGTTTATGAGCTGGACATGAGCTGGCAATATGCATTTGCAGCCCAGAAAGTCAATCAGACCTGAGCTACATGAAAAGATTGGCCAATATGTGGAGGGAGATAATTCTGCCACTCTACTCTGCTTTTGTGAGATCCTGCCTGGAGTATGGCAGCCAGATGTAGTGTCTCATCTCCAGAATGAGCTGAACTTCTTAAAGTGGATCCAGAGAAGGCCCACAAAAACAATAAGAGAGTTGGCTCACGTTTCCTATGAAGAAAGGCTGTGAGAGTTAAGCTTGTTTAGACTGAAGAAGAAAAGGCTCTGGAGAGACCTACCTTCAAATGCTTAAAGGGGGTTTATAAGAAAGATGAGGATAGACTTTGTACCAGGGCCTCTAGTGATAGGACAAGATGTAGCAGACTTATACTAAAAGAGAGTATATATAGATTATAAATAAGGAAGAAATTATTTATGATTACAGTAGTGGGACACTGGAACAGGCTATTTCAGGAAGTCATAGATGACCCAATCTCTATAAATGTTTAAGGTCAGGCTTTGATCAACCTGACCTCATGAAAGATGTTCCTGCCCATGGCTCAGAGGTCGAAACTAGACTATCTTTAAGGTTCCTTCCAACAAAAATCATTCTATGAGTCTATGATTCTGTGACTTTATGGTTCTATGACAGTCCAAAAATGAAGCATCTTGCCCAGAAAAATTGTGCAATCTCCATCCCTCAAGGTTTATAAAACACTGGTGTAAGTCTTGTGATTGTGCAATGAGATACTCTTCCACAAATACTTAAGGCTGTTTTGTCAAAGTCCATCAAACACTGTCATCAACTCTTAAATTTTTTGTTAATCTGTTTTATCAATTAGGAGAGTGAGTTTTCAGCAGAGACTTTTTCAATATTAGAAAAGGATTTCTCAGGTCTTCCTTGAAGTAGTGCTCCTCAGTAAGTTTTGGATTTACCAGTTTTTTGGGTTTTTTTTCTTCTTTAAGGAGCAAGCATGAAAAGATGGTATGTTATGAAAAGAAGAAAGTTTTCCTTTGTATTGAGGACTAGTGATCCTAGGATTTAATGTCTCTTGAAAATGAGATGTAATGGAGAGCAATGCCTAAAGGGTTTATAATTATACTGATCACAAAAAGAGAAAGATAAACATAATCTATGTTAAGAGTCTGAACAAGAAGCTCACATGCTCAAGAGTTATACTGTTACATAAAAAAATTGAACCTTTTGCTTAGTAGTTCGCAATCTTCCCACATAGACAACTGGAGGAAAGTAAATACACAAAAATTAAAACATTTTCACTTGCTGTTATATATATCAAAATTCTGACAGTTCTCAGCTGTTATTTGGAATGGAGGAAGACACTTTTTAGTCAATCTGTAAATTAAGAAATCAAATTAATTAATCTACTTGTTTTATTATCAAAGCAGAGCAGATAAGTCATTTAGAATTGCATATTTTATGAAGATAAGTTATAGAAGTGTTCAATAGTTTTAATCTGTTAGTTCAGCATATAAACAATTTAAAAACTATAATTTAGACAAGCATTACTCAATAAGAAAGTTTTGTATTTTGTGTGTATCTTGTCTGCCTTGTAATCATAACATGAATAGGAAAACAATGAATATAACAATGGGCCCAGCAATGAAGTGTGTTAGATTTTAATTAAAAATGTTTTGTGGGTCTATATATACATGTATGAGAAACTAGAGTTGAGATCACATTGTATTTAAAGTAATTGGTGAGATATTTTGGTGAATTAACTCATTTCTGAAAACTTTTGTGAGTCACATCAGAAAGGAAACAGACTGCAAAGGCTTCAGTAATGTCAGTGAGATCCTAGCCTGCTAAAAATAAAGCAGGATACATGACACTGTATGAAGAGACACTGTCACTGTTGTGAAGATCAGCTAGATATTGAAGTAACAGGTAGAATGAATTTTAGAGAGCAAAATGGAATGCCTAAGTAGTTTCTTGCTGCTTCACAGGAAGCAAAGGTCTCCTTCTTCTGCGTGTAAATTATTCCAGTGATGAAAAAGCCAGCTCTAGGTCACTCTTCATCCAGGACCGGAGGTATTGTTTGTAGCTTTTTAATCCAGGCAATCATTACCCTATCATTTTCCTGTTTCCCTTTTTATTCTGTCATTAGTTTGTTCTATATATATATTATATGTCAATGTGCTTTCTTGCTGTGATGTACCACAAGCATTTGTATCCTCTCAGCTTGAATTTTCTTACTGGCCTTATTTCATAGGCACTTATAATTAAACCCATATTCCATTTAATACAGAGTTAAATCATCCACAGAATTTATATTTGGGTAAACATTTCCTGAAAATTATTTATTTTAAACATAGACAGTTTGTTATTTAGAGAATCAAAAATACATATGAGGTTAACTCATTTATAAATTTGAACTGATACGCTTAACTAATGTTTTGCCTACTCTAATTCTGAAAATTAAAAATTCTGTATTTTCATACTTCAAATTTAAAGCAAATTCTCCTTCCCACATCTGCTATCACAGAATTACAACTCCTTAAAGTTTTACAAGGGTTGTTTAACATCAGTATTAACATTTTTTACCTTTGCAGCTGCTTACAAAGTAACCCAAAATTTGGGGATGTGGGTAATACTGGAGTTTGATTTGCTTTCCAAGAGAATTACCTAGTTGCAATGTTCTGTCACCTCTTTTGACATATTCCAAAATGAAGCCTTTAAATCACAACTATTTGCATCATACTCCTCTATATTAAAGCAGCTTGTCCCCAGCAATTATATCAGAGTGCAGCAGTCCATTTTTCAGTACCCATTTCTGTCAATTTTGTGAGCAGGGTTTTTTTCCACAGTGCCTTGATGCTATAAACTGCCATACATTGTTATCTTTAAGTTCTTGCAGAATGAGAACCTGCTTGAAAATTTCTCTGCATGGTTTGCTATCCCTTTTGAATGACCACAGCTCCTTCATCTCAAGCGCTGTCTTCTATTTCATTGCAGACCTGCATGCTCTGGGCGTGGTGACCTCTTTAAATATCTCACCTATAAACCTTTCATTCTAGTGAATGCTGCATACTGTGGCAATTTGTCTGTTGGGATCATCAGTCTTGCTCTTGAGGTTCAAATATGCTCTCTTCAGATGTCTTCATCCAGGAAACACCACATCTTATTCTGCTCACAGATCATAAGATTCCTCTTTGGTTTAGGTCCTTAATCCCTCAGACTCAGAGTCTCTTTTAACTTGTAAGAATAATACTGAAAGGGTAAAAAAAGACAATAAAACTGAATGTAACGACAGCCAATGAGTCAGTACACCACCCCCCCTTCCCCTTATACCTCCCTTTCCCACTTACAATCAGCAGCAGCTGTAGTGCAATTAAACTCAGCAGGTGTTCAGAGGAATTACATTTTATCACCACCATCCCCTCTCCTCCTCTGCTCCCCCTTTTCTCCCCCCACTCCCACAAGACCCAACTGCCTTTCTTTATGGGTCTATAAAAAATAGAGCAAGTCAGATATACAACAGCACTAAAGTAACCAAAGAATTAGTAACAGAAGATGATGATATATTGAAGAAAATGTGTTCACAGACATTCACAGGGAATTTTACAATAAAACCATTAATATTCCTTAAACTGATAGTTACAAACTCTTCAGGGTGTCTTCCTTGTCTTTTAACTTTATGTAAAGCCCTCAAGTTGATTGTAGAAGGTTCTGAAGTCCTTGTCTGGATTCAACAATGTGATTCATCATATGCTTATGAAAACCATGATGATACTTTCATGTGGGCTACTTGCATGCTTAAAATTACCAATGAGTGCAAGTGCTCTGATGATCATAGTGCTTAGCACCTTGTAGAATCAAATGTTAAATAAGCAATATTATTATCAACTCGTGAAAATACTAAATCGGAAAGAGTTGAATGGAGGACTCAATTTTCATGTTACTGACCACTACCATTAATCACTGAAAAACTAATTCATAATATGGTTTATACTGTACTTTGCCTATTAGAAGGCAAAAAATAAATCCTTCCTTTTTAGTATTTCTTTCACTGATTCTTGTTCAGTGTTTCTTCAGTTTCCTAGGTTTCTTTAGTCTTTCTTTCTATGATCAATCTTCATCATGTTTTCTAGCACATGTTTCTATTCGGATTCATTCAGCTTCACCAGTATATTGCATCACTGCAGGACAGTAGCCAGGCAGATGACAGTGGAAGTGACAGAGTATTCTAATGTTAAAATAAAGTTTAATATAAACTTTAATATAAAAGTTCATTCTTTTTTACTCAAAAATATTACTTTTCTCAGATTTTGCTGCAGGCAAATTGAAAATTACAAGGAAAAGTTATAATTTTGAAACATTTTAGTTGATACTAACAGTTTTATAGAAACAGTTATTCATGTTGTATTGATTATTTTAAACACTTCAAAATTCTGCATTTTATTTTACACAGCTTAACTTTCTGTATGTTATTGTTAATACAGTAGTTTTCTGTTGCAATGTGATCACCTAAGAGAGTAATCAAAATTGGATCTCATGCTCTTCTGATAATAAAATTGACGGGGGTGAAAAATAAAAGAACTTTAATTAGTAGGACCACATGTTGCAGCACACGTGGTACATTTGTATCACTGATTGTGTAGCCTTCCTTGTAGACTGGAGCAGTAGCTATCTCTGAATTAGGTATTTTAGTAATAGCTAGTAAAAGTTTTAATATTTTGCCCCCAAAATATATGAACACAATCTTCTAAAAATTTACAATTGTTTTTTAAAATCTTTAAAAGACCTAGAAACATGAGAATTTTTTCTCAAATGTGGTTTAAATACATACAGATCAGAATTCTTTTATAGTTTGTAATTTAATTTCATATAAGATACTAAATGGAGGAATACATTTAAATGGACCAAGTCAGTGCAAAGGTTCCATACTGCTCATGGAATAAGCATGAATAGATCCTGTGAGAAAGTCAGTCATACTCAAGGACTGTAAAAATACAGATAGAAGCAGATGAACATTGCACAGCCAAACCTAGCTGCTGCATTTCTTATCCTCAGACTGTCGAAATTGATATTCTTTTTCATAGCTTTTTTTTTTTTTTAAAATACAATTCTCAAGTATTACAGTAGCAAACATGAGCAAAGAAAGCTAGAACCTTACTGACTCCTCTGAAAATTCAGGACTGGACTCTTTAGGACTAATAAGGTTTTTCAATAAATGAAGCTTTTGAATAATATAAATAGTGAATTTTGACACATTATATGGATTGACTAGTATAGTGGTTCTCGGCCCTATAGTATAGGAGTATACGACTGTTTAACCCCTAAATCAGAAAGGATGTGGAGCATAGTAGGAATCCAGGGCTGTAGTTCAGGTTTTACAAGGCAGTGTGCTAAAGATCTTTCTGTTCTCTCCATCCCAGCCTTTTTTTTTTTCCCCATTGCTTTTTCTTCAGTCTCTCTTTCTCCCTCTAAGCAGCCAGGAAATCAATTGGTCTGGCATTCCTTTCCCTCTGCATATAGCTGGAACATTTCTAAACCTTAGTTCATTGTGAAGTTTTTAGTTTGGCTTGGAAGATATCAAAAGATAGATATTTCACCACATTTCTCACAGCAGTTTAACCTTCTAGAACTGAGACATTAAGAAATAATTCACTTGCCAAAAAATATGACTTACAGCTAACAACGGAGTTAGTTTGAATTCACCAAGTATTTTCCATTCTTCAATATTTAAGTTGCTGGAGGTTCTTTTACCCTTTAGCCCAGTGGTTGAATAGTCCTCAGGGTTATGAAACTCAAGTTTGATTTAATGAATCTGACCTGCTGTTTTTCCTCTTTGTCTCAGTGGTACATTACATAATGTGGAGTATGGAAATGGATCCAACAGGATATTCCATTTTGTCTAAATTTACTGACAGCATTTTTATTGAGACATCTTAATGAAAGTTCATTAGCAAAGAAGAGTATTAAATCTTTATCTTTGTATTTCAGGAGTGGTGTTTGAGGGAAGAGAAATCAACTTCCTTTTTTTTTCCTTATAAACATCACATCAGGTACTCTGAAGTGGGATGTGTTAATTTTAGTACAGTAAATAGATGCTGCAAGTCAAAGATGTTAACCTGATTCTATCTCTTATAATAAGCAATTAAACAAGGTCTGGGATTTTGAGTACAGAGAGACTTTGGTCTGCCTCACAAAAATTCCTGTGTAAGTGATCACCATTGAGTAAAGCCTTTTTGAATTATTTCTAAAGATGGAGAGAAAAATGACAGTAAAGTATTTTAAAAAGGAAGTACTGAAAAAATGCTTTTATTTTTAACAATTTCCTCATTTTGTTTTCTTTGTTGAAACAATCTTTATAAAAGAAAACCTTTCAGTGCTGTAGGTCAGGCAGTTCTATGTACAATTCTGGTCTCAGTGTTTCAAGAAAATATTGTGGAATTAGAGAAGGTACATGTAAGGGCAACTAAAATGATTAAGGGGATGGAGCATGTACTTTATGAAGAGAGACTAAAAAGGCTTGGCTCTTCAATTTGGAGAGGAGGAGATTGAGGGGTGATAGTTTATAACTGAGGTTTATGCAACTATAGAAATGGTGAAAAAACTGAATGCAGAACTCTTATGCATTAAATCCTGCAGTACAAGTGGAAACTGCTCAATGAAAAGAGCATATGGCCAGTTTAAAACAGTTAAAAGTAAGTCAATAGTGAATGCATGGGGTTTGCTGCCATGAGACTGTGTAGAAATAGTGAATATCAGTCAATTCAAAAAAGAGATTAAGACTAAAAGATGGAAAATAGGTTCATAAAAAGATACTAAAAGCACTGAGCAGAGATCTACCTCTTACACCTCTAACACAATAATTGTGGATGCTGGTGAAGGAGATGGGCTGTAGAAAGTGTCCAGCCTTGTGCATTCTCCCAATATAGCTTCTCCTATTATCGCTGTTGGAGACAGAAAACTGGACTTGATGGTCTGACCCTGGAGAGTTCTTTTTTTATGTACTTGTCAGTGTCTTAAGTGTGATTGCAAAAGCTGGAAGAGATGGGAGTAATGTCATCTTGAGTGAGAGAGTGGTATCTATGAGAAGCAATGACTTCCATCTTCTGATGTTATCTTAATTCAGAACCCAATACCAAAAGAGAGTTTCTATTTCTCATACCTGCAATATACCAGCTGAAAATCAGCATTTTTGCTTTTTTTGAAGGCAATTTTGTAGTATGCTAAATATTTATTAACATCCAAGCTTCTTTTTATGGATGAAGAATACAATACTTCATACCATAGTTGATCATTACCCTGATTTGAAGTCATTAACAATAGTAGTAAAGTGGGTTTTTTTAACACTGTAGAGGGACAAAATTGGTTGATATTAGCTACTTAGCACTGCTTGTCATTTAGCTTTGCTCTTAGACAATTCTGGATGGATTGGATTGAACAAAAAGATAAGAGATGTAATTAAATAGTAGGCTCCAGTTTGATTTCTATCATGCACAGGCTAGAAAAAACAACTAATATGAATGTACTACACAAATATAACATGCTGGGAGATGCCATAAACTTCTGTTTTATTTCAGACCTGCTTGAGCAAAGCATTAGGAGGCTTGATGCCCTGCATCCAAAGGTATTTACTTCCTTTCACAGAGCTACATAAATGTGAGAGTCACCATTGCCAGAGTCCTATAAAGTATCTAACCAGACCAATAGGTCATTATTATTGTTTGCTGAGGTAGTACAAAAAGTGTATCATAGATTTCCCTGGTGCATTTTGTGTATGTGTGTGAAAATTTATGTGTAGATTTGTCAAGATAAAAAGTCTGGTGGACTTGGTAGTGTTAGGTTAATGATTGGACTCAATGATCTTAAGGTTCTTTTCCAACCTAAATGATTCTATACTGCTATAATAGTTCCTAGCTCACACACTGGCAAGCCTCCTAGTGACCTGTCATTCCCATATTCTTTTGTGTGTTCTCTTCACCTGCTACTGTTAAGAAACTTAGATTGCTTACATCTGTTTAATTCTTTCACAGAAGCTTTGAAAAACTCAGAAAACCTATAGTCTTCCAAGCTGTATTGTATTTCATATTTTCTGCTTCCCAGAGGCTGTCTTGGGGAAAGGCTACAGGCTGATAAATGCTGACTGGGAGTCAAAGCTATGTCCTGTGTTCCTGCCTGTATTGTAGTTTCTTTCCTACAACTTCTGACTGGCCTATATCTCAGCATCTATTATGGGCTACATTGATCTTTCTCGCCACTTCATTCTCATACAGACTGTCTACTCATCATCCTAGGCAGCATTGCATAAATTTACATAATGTCCAAAAATATTTACTCTTGTTAAAAAACATAGCTAAGACTCCTACAGTGCAGGAGCAACCTCCTACAGTGCTTTCTGAGCTACTCATTCCCTGATCTCCTTGAGAGGGGTCTAGGTCTTCATTTTCTTTTTCGCTTAAGAAGGGGGAATCACTCTACTCCTCTCTCACAAGAAATGTCTCCTAATCATCTTACCTGCATTTCTTTCAGAAATGCTTTCATGCATTTCTTCAGATAGAAATCTACATACTAGTCCTGCTCTTGAATCAGATGAGCTTTGCTGCTGAATTTTCTAGCTATGGGAACCAAGCAAGCTAGTCACCAGGGAATGTATAAGGTATAAATGTTTTATCTGTTCTCCACCTCAACACATCCATCTTTGCCTGAGGCATCTGGTATTGGGAATGGCACTGCTGGCTAACCTGAAGGACTATCTACCTATTGTATTTCTTAACAGAAATATAGTAACAGACCTTACAATTACAGCCAAGGGAATACATCCAGATTGTTATTGTTGGATTTTTATTTTATTGGGGACGTCTAAGTAATCTCTGGTTGTATGCTTAGTTCTATGCTTTTCCACCTCAGTTTTTCCTTCCACTTTTCAAAAATTGTAATTATCCATTAGGTTTTAAAGGTGCATCTCTTGGAAGTACTAATTATATTTATTACTCTTTATTATGCTTTTTTTCTTTGACCATATTGAAAGTTAGTGCTTAACAATCACGGATTCTTATGCAACCATCAGTTTCCAGCTCAAAAATTAAATGGCCTTTCTCTCTTAAGATGATGGTCAAAATATCCTCATTTACAATAACATTAGGCAGTAGCCGTACTTCTTAAAAAACACTAATGATGTGTTATTGGTAGATACCTTAACACTCATTTCTAATCATTCTGCTTCATCTCCTTACTTCTTTGTGTACAACTCCGACAGTTTCCATTCTTGTTTTTGTCCAAGTGTCAGAAGCATTTACTTTTCAATCCTTAATTTTCAGTTCTGCTGTCTGTTACTATTACAGGCTTAATGAGCAAATAGCAATCACAGGAAATTCTGCCAACTTTAGCTGAAAACTGATCTGTTTCAGGTGGGCTGTTCAAGAAAATTGTCATCTGGGGGGCACAGCATGTTATTGGGGTTGCCTGCAGGACCCAACCTTGGCAAAATGCGGGTTTTTGCCCGCAACAGCTGGTAGAGACAGGAAAGTAAGAGTAACAGGGTGGGTGAGTGGGACAATGAAACAGCCGAACTATTCACCCCAGATCGATAGTTCTGAAGAGGAAGGTGACCATCAGCTGGATCAAATGCTAACCAAGGAACTGTAGACACTTTTGAAACATAGGAGTCAGCTTGAAAAAAAGTAGTATAGGAGAAGAGAAACTCTGAGTCTTGTAGTGTGGGGAAAAAAGGGGAACACAGCAAGCAGCAGGGTTGGCATGACCCTGCCAGATGTTACCCAGTGGCACTGGGGGCTCTGACTGGACCTGGTAGCATGATGTCCTTGTGGCACCGCCTCCAGCTCGCTCATGGCCACCATGGAGGCATCCAACTTGCATCTCATGAAAGGGTTTTTAGAGATTTGTACATGTGTAATAACATTTTGTAGTATTGTGGTATATCTGTTGTGTTGCTGATACATATCCTAACTTATAGGTCATTGTTTTACAGATAAATCTTTAATAAATCAATGAACCCCTTTAAACCTGGTTTGATTGAAATAATACAATTATTTTCCCAATTTTTTTCCAGTAATGTATACTAAAGACACAGAGAGTGCTCAGCTAGTATATATAGAAACTTGAACTAAAATGAGAATGTGTAAGTAGATTATTTTAAAATTAATTTAATTTAAATTAAATTAAGTCATACTAGATAATGCAAATACAACAAAATGTATTTTGGGATATAAGCATGCAATCATAATTTACTGACTTACCACCTATCTGTTGAGCAATTAAGCATTGGCAACTTCATCTCCATCTGCTTTCTTATTGAAGAGAAATTTTAAGTCAAGTTTGAAAGCAAAAAGCAACAAATCATTTGATTTCTTATCATGTGTATTTGGTTATAATGGCATTCCTATTTTTACATTAAAAAGCATTTTTACTGATTCAGGCTAATATAAACATTCAACAGGAATATTATTTTTATCATTAAGCCATTTTCTGAATTTTTTTACTCTTTAGGATGTTTTCTCTTAGACACTGCTGAGGAAACATTCCATTGTTGAAAATGAGCTCTACTTTTTAATAAGGTTGACAAGGACAATTTTAAAGGATTATAATTAGGTAAACTCCCACATGAGTGTCTCCTCAAAAATAATTAATTGTAAGGACCTAGAAGGAAATAACCTTGTAATTTCTGATTTCTTAGCTTGTAAAAATCTATTATTTACATTACTTTAGTTGAGAGTCAAAAAGGTATAAAATTTCTGTGCTGTTTTTATAGAGTGATGTTTGAAGTCAGACTTATGTCAGGCTGAATAGTGAAAATCAAATTTGTCATGCATCTCAAATATTGTGTAGACACAAGAACTTTTAGGTTGGGTGGTGAAAACTGCTGGATTCCTTCCTGTAGAGGCAGGAACAATTTGCATTAAATTAGCTAAAATCTATTTCTAGGTTTTTCTTTAAAAGTCCCATATAAATAATCTTTTAAATTTAAAACCTCAAGAAACTGAAATCTGGGGGGGGGTTTGGGTTGCATTCTTTTTTGTTGTTGCTTTGTTGGCTTTTTTTCAAGAAAGTTTTAAATCTATAAAAAATGTGAATTATTGTGAAAGTACAGTGGCATAGTACTAAAACTTCCTGCAGAAATCATTTGCTGGGTAGAAGTAACCAACAAAATCTTTAAAATGCAACAATGCAATGTCTTTTAACAGTTGAACTTTAGTGTTGTTGAACTAAGAATGCGAACATTTAGATTTTATAGCAGAGGAATAAACACAAAAAGGAACTCTAAAGCAAAGAGTTCATTACAGTAATCTCACCAAATAATTAGGTTTGGAAATGTATTTATTATTTATGTCTGTGAGGAGTTATTGCAGTTATTTTTTAAATTTCAGAAATGCTTATAGAAATGTCAATCAAAATATCTTATCATTTGTCAGTTAATAATGGAAAACTACTTTCCCTTGAGATCCACCCAAGTGTACTGAGGGAGCTTGCAGAAATGCTTACCAAGATACTTTCAATCATTTATCAGCAGTTCTGGTTATCCAGGGAGGTCCCAGTGGACTGGAGGTTAGCACATGTGATGCCCATCTACAAGAAAGGATGGAAGGAATATCTGGAGAACTACAGGCCTCTCATTTTGATCTTGGTGCCAGGAAAAGTTATGGAGCAGATTGTCTTGAGTGCCATTACATGGCATGGACAGGACAACCTGATCATCAGGCTCAGTCAGCATGAGCAGGTCCTGCTTGACCAACTGATCTCCTTCTACGACAAGGTGACCCACTCAACGGATGAGGGAAACACTGTGTATGTTGTCTACGTGGGCCTTATTAAAGCCTTTGACACCATTCCCCACAGCATTCTCCTGGAGAAACTGGCTGCTCATGGCTCATAGCTGCTCATGGCGTGCATGGGTACACTGTTCACTGGGTAAAAATACTGGCTGGAAGGCCAGACTCAGAGAGTGGTAGTGGAATTACATCCAGTTGGCAGCAGCCATGAGTGGTGTTCCCCAGGGCTCAATGTTGGGGCCAGCCCTGTTTCATTTCTTTATCAATGATCTGGATGAAGGAATCAGGTGCAGGCAACACCAAGTTGAGCCTCTATGATGAAATCCTTGATTTGGCAATGCTAATCTCTGCTGCTTCATGGAGAAACCTGTGAAAAGCTAAATTTTTTTAGTCTGTAGTGAGCTCCTGCAGGGTTTTACACCTTTGATGAACATGGTATATATAGCCAGAATTTCCAAGAGGCAGCACAAGCTCTTTCAAAAGAGTTTGTGTGTCATATAATTTAGAAACCTCATAATCAATGTTCTACTACTTACATTTGTGCTAATTTTATTTTTACTATGCTTTTCATAAGCATTACTTATTTTAGTTTTGTGTAGCTTTCTAGATATTTGTATTAATTTATTATTATCTTTTTTCAAAACCTTGTGTACTTTAAAAGAGAAACTGTATAAACGTCTGTTTTTCTAAAGTTATGTTTGTTTTTCTGTTTTCAGTATAAAAGCACACGGTGGCAAGACCCAGTGGTACTGATTTATTCTTTGAGGAACTATGGAAAGGAAGAAAAAGAGGACTTACCTTTGCAGGGAAATAATTTGCTCTTCTCAAACATTATATTCTGACTATGCACTCAGCACTGTCATAACTTGGATGGGCAACTCATTTCTTTGTAATGTATTTATTTTCTTATTTTCTTTATATGTATACCAGTACGTCACATACTGGCAGTGGTTTCATTCCCCACTAGGGTATGCCAAGGCTATTATAAATGTTGATGACATGTTTCAATCATGTCCTTTTTTACAGAACACAATTGTGCCAGCTGAGTACAAAAATCTTCTTTCCGACCACTGTAATTTTTTTCAAATTTAATTATTTGCTGCCAGCTGATGTTCTTTAAGAGAGTAGAGAGAGGAAACAGTTTTCTTACTCATATACTGGGCAGGCTAATTAACTTTAGTTTTTATCCCTTTGTCAGAGGAAAATTCTTGTCCAGTAAGCAAAAGGGTAAGCAAAAAGCACCCAACTGGTGATTTTTTTCCAGTCAAGTGTAGTAACCTGCTTCCCAGACCTTGCTCAGAATTTGGTCATCTGAAAAAAAGGAAATCAATCCTTTCCCTCTCATTTTCTTCTGAGGTAGTAAATTATTCCTATGGAAATACTACAATAGTGCAAAAAGGCTGTCTCAGTCCAGTTTGTTTACTAAAAGCACCTGAAGTTAGAAGTATGGTTTTTGATGGAGACTATAATTTTCTCATAAGGTAATCAGACCTGTCATGTATCTCTTGATATTGATTGTCTTGCAATGGTTGGTCTCAGTGTGAATATATGGTGAAACAGTAATCCCATTTCAAAAAAGACAATATTTGTATTTCACTACCAGTAAATTCTGCAGAGGAAGGCTGTGTTTAATATCTAGCACTATCTTCCAAGCAGTGGAAGAGTGAAGTCAAATATATCCTATGAAATACAAGAATAAAAGGTATTTTGTCTTGTAATCTATAACCCAATTTTCTTAATTTATTTTAAATTTTTTCAAATTTTATCCAGATTTCTTGCTAACTTCTTAAGCAATGCTGTATTTCCCTTCTTATGGTGGCATATTTCCTAGGTTGTCAGTACAACAATTCAATACTATTGGACTTGAAATTTGAATTTGACAGTAAAATGAAAGAAAAAGGTTGTTTAAGCTGTCCTATGCTTTAGGATAGTTGCTTTTCCTTTTCCCATCTTTCCTGGCTGACCATGATATACTTTAATTATTTATGTGAAATCCTGGCTTTAACTTATATGAATTAGAATCTGGCCATCAAGCTTGATTGACACTTAGATAGTCTCTTGAATTTGATTAATGGAATATATTAATTAATTTGCTATTTAGTAGAAAATTATTTAGATTATCTTTTCATTTATTATCTTTCTCTCATTTCTTTTAATTAAAATGTGTGCATTTCATCAGGATATTTTTGAAAAATCTACCTAGACTTATAGCTCATTTCTCACCAAAGGTAAATTTAATTTCACTGTAATTTCTAAAACAACTCAGTGTGTTCTAGCAATAAGTTTTTGCATTTTAAGCAAATGGAAGCAATACAGAGATTTTTAATACCAAGGTTTCTTTTTGTAAGAAAATTTCCTGCATAATAAAAGGAATGAAGAACATAAATGTTTCTAAAATAGAAATATTCTGGGTTTCAGCTATTTTACCTTAAAAAATAATTAAGAGTCACAGTGAATAGCTATTAAACAGTAAAGAAAAATTTTGAAGGCATGGATCCATTGCTTCTGTGGACCTCACTAGTTAAATATCTTCATTTTTATTAGCTGAGGTCAGTAAACTGGACCAGAGGGGGAAAAATCTAGAGTTAGATACATGAGCAGCAGGTTAAATGCAATGAACAGGAAGATCAAACCAAGCTGGTCAAGTTAAATAGCAACTGGAGCATGAGCAGGAGATTCATATATAACAGGTACCATGTACTTCATTTGGACATTAATAATATAATTTTAATATTTTTACTATTTTTTCTTTTGTCAAGGAATAATGATGAACACTCCTAAATCATAAAGATTTGGTTTAAGATAAGAAAGACACCGAAATTTCTATAGTCGAGCAGTTTTCAGAATTTGACAAAAACATGACTGCTTTCATTTATTTTGGTCTTCGTATATGGCATACATTCACCTAGGAGAGAGCTGGAGAGGTACTTTTTACAAGGGCATTTACTGTTAGGACAAAGGCTTTAAAATTAAAGAGAGTGTGTTCAGATTAGATATTAGGAAGAAAATCTCTACTGTGAGGGTGGGGAACACTGGAACAGGCTGCCTGGAGAAGTTGTGATGCCCCATCCCTGGAAGTGTTCAAGACTAGTTTGGATGGGGCCTTGATCAACTGGTCTGGTAGAAGGTGTCCCTGTCAATGGCAACGGGGTTGGAACTCGATGACCTTTAGGGTCCCTTACAACCCAAATCGTTCTACAGCTCTATGATTCGATGATTTTGTTCTTTATAATGAGGTTGACATAATAACTATATTTATCATAGAAAAGATTCCAAAACTCAGAGCTAAGACATCTGCCTCTGTTTTGTGTGTTCTTTATCTCAATTGGTATGTCTTCTAAGCCAGGACTTTACATGACAATTTGGAAGCATTTTCCAATGTCTCTCAATTTCGAGAACATATACTTGCAGCGTAATGACATTTGAAGCAAAAGCTGAAACCGATGTTGCTCTGCATTGAAATGAAGGTAATAACAATTTAGTGGCTACAGTATCCTTACTTGGAAATGGTGGATGCTCCTTACACATTGTTTTGGCACCTTCTGTAATGTCTTCAAAACCAGAGAAATATCTCAGGATGTGATAGGGTTTGCGACTTCTGCTTTCTGTTTTTTATAGAACTGTTCAAACTAGTTGTCCTGCCAATAAACCTGGAAAATATACTGAGGAAACAAACCATGACATACCTATTTATGTGCATCTGTTGCATGTTTTAGCTGATAAATCATGTCCTGAAAACCTATTCAAAATTGCAGCAAGAGCTTTTACAGCACAAACACTTTACACAGATTCGTTTATTTTCTAAAATTTCTATACATTTTCATAACTTTAAAAAAAAATTAAATAAACTCTAAAACAAAAAAGGCACATCAGAAAGCTTGAAATTAACTGTATGTAACAAACTATAAATACATAGGAGATGTAGGGCATAATTTCATGGATGCAAATATTTTCAAATAAAGGAAATGTGATTGTTAATGAAGTCTAACACAGAAACACAGATATACGGATATATGAATATGGATCTGTAAAATTAATTTATTAACCCACAATAACTTAATATTCAAAATGTAAAACACAAAAACCCAAAAACAACTAGAGAAAAGCTAATGAAGACACACACAAACACTCACACAGTTATAAATAACATCTGCAATGAGTTGGAAAACTGGAATTCCTGAACAAGCAACAGAAATTTATTATTCATTTAAAAGTGTTGGGGTTGTTAAATTATTTATATTACAGATGTGTAATTGCACAAAAATGTCTTTTAAATTCCAAATAGAATTATTTTTTGTTACTGGGAATAATTATCACTTGTGCACTTTGTAGAACAATTTTATTTCTGTGATTAATTTTATTTCATGCTGTATATGATTGCATGAAACAAAACATGTATGTGTGTTGTATATGTATTCTTTTGAATATAAATATTTTCAAAAGATAAACCAAATTCAATATATATTAAATTGATTATCTGTAAAGTATATTAAATGCATATGAAATATACATCTACATAATATACATCTACATTACAAATATGTATTATTTAATTTTATACTCAATAAAGTAGATCAGTTTTAAAAATTCTGTAGTTTAGAGGTATTTTTCTGTGAGTCTGCCTTTATTTGATCCTAAAACACTATATGCTTTCAAGTTGTATTTTTGAAAAAAAATTGTTATTAGAAAAATTTTAATGAGTGATTAAATCTTTTACAAACTTTAATTCTTGTGAACCTGAAGAGCTAAAAATATTTATTAAAGTGTATCAGGTCTTAAAACTTTCACAGCTCAGTACCTGTAGTACAACAAATCAACTGAAGACTTGCTCCTAGACACAGTACACCGTCTGCTCTTTTTCGCAACGTGCCATGATATTGTTACATGTTCTGCTGACCAAAAATATTTTCTATTAGACAAGTCTTACAGTTTGGTTATGAAATTGTGATTAATTGTTCTGTCAAAGGGAGATCACCTCTTTCTTCATGAAACCAACCTAAAGTAACAAGTTTTAAAACCCAAAGTTATGTTCTTAGCTTTCTAAAGTGTCATTGTTCTAACAACTTACTTAACAGGAGGTAAAATCTTTCTTCTTAGTTTTTCATAAATATGCTTCTGCTTATAATTTTTTTGTATTGTCCTCTGTGATTTACAGTTCAATGCTCCATAAAGTATATAAACATGGATTGTGATGATATTTTTCCTTTACGCTCTTGACAGAGATAGGTTTCTGGATGTCTCCAAATTGGATTTTATAAGTTAGCATGAAGTTGCCACCAGTGATGTTAATGTTATTCCTGTTCTATATAAACTCTGGAGTAATAATAACTACCAGTTTAAAGCTATAGCAGTGCATACTGAGCTTTTGTGTATTTTATGCACATACTCTCTTCAAAAGCATTTTGAACAACTCTTTTTTCTGGATTTTTTTGTTTGGTTTGTTTGTTTGATGATGATTCCCAGTAACTGACGTGCTGAAGGTCAGTTACTCATGGCTAACTGTCATTCATTGGATGGGTGTCTTATTCTCATTGACCCTATTCCAAATCCTTCATCTTCCTTAGATGGGACATTTTTGTCAGTATATGTACTTGTATGTTATTTGTGAAGATGTTCATTGGCCTTTAAAAATGTCCTCCTTGTTTATATAGGCTTTTTGATTAAAGGAAATTCTGCAACTACTTATGAAAGCACCAGTTTCTTGAAGACAAACACAACATTTTTAAAGGTAGCTGCTTTACTGAGAGAAAATAGCATACAGTGTGTGTGTACACAATATCGACAAATCATCTTGACATGCCTGTTTCAGTATAATAGTGCCAGGCATACATTTCTGAAAAAAATATTTTTTTCATGTAATTGCCACATGGATGCATTCTGCATCCTGAACTTCGCTAACTTTTTCAACGTTATTGAAAATATCTGCTCCCCAGCCTTATGCTAAGCTACCATGGCTGTTCATCACTGCTAGCTGCTGGGGCAAGCACTCTGTTTACTTAGCCTCTCTTTGTTAGAGCTCAAAAGACACCTTTCAAAGGCAGATAGTTCTCGTATTTGTCTGCTACTGTGAATTTACACTTAGCAGAACAGACACTCAGAAAATAGTACTAACTTCTGTAGCTTACTATCATTAATGATATTCTTCAGTTCTAGTGTTTGTATGCAACACTTCTGGACAATTACATAGAGTGGAACTTACACTGACACACTTGAAAAAGGATGAATATCTTCTTATTCTTAAATTGAAGTCCTCATAGACGTTGTCAGTGCAGCTTATATTGCACCCTTATTGATCTTGCCTTGAAAGCTTTGATTTGCAGGGGTACTGAGGCAGAAGATGGTGGGGTTTTTTAATTAACTGACATGGGAGTGCAATTGCGCACAGCTATCATAGAGTAAGGGTCAAATTTTTGCTGAGAAAAAGGTTCTAAATGAACTGTTGTTCTAACAGAGCACCTACCTCCACTTGGTAGTAGACTGCTAATTGTCAATAAGATTTCCCCCTGCCCCTCCAAAGCAGCTTATTAACACCACTGGAGTTTATTGTTTTATGCATTCTCCCTTCACTTGCAGTTCTGCTAATAAAACTCCTATCAATGTGGTTATTTTCCTGTATATTGAGTGATACGAGGAAACTGTTAGAAAACCAAACCTGGATATTACATATTTAAAAACGTTGTTTGGGGTTCTTGAAAAAAAAACATAAAGGATGGATTATTATTGGACAAAAGTTCTACCTGCAATACTGCTACCTTCTAACAAAAACATCATGATATCATAGATGTAATTAAAGGACAAGACAAATAATTACAAAACCCAGAAGAAGATGGAGAATCAAGAAATACTCTAGTGAAATGTTTAATTAGGCTTGAAACCCTCTATGTTAAAATAAATATACTAAGACATAACTCTCAGAAAAGAGCAAATGCTAACAACAGGAGAAGTTTAGATTAAATAATTATTTATTTTGGGACTAGATGCATGTTTTTGGATAAAATCTTGAGCATATATTCTGACATTTAGTTGGTAGAATTTAAAATGTATTTTATTCATAAATAATATACACTGAAACATTTACAAGTCTTTCCCTTGATTCTCTTGTCATCCCACAAATTCTTCATTTTAGGAAAACATATTAGTAAAAAATACAATGTAGTTGGGTCATAAGACACTCGAATGTTATACGTCTTCAGTGTGATCTGCTTGCCCCACACATGCATGAATTTCTATGCAAAGTGGACAGAAAGTCACAGCAAAGGTGTACAAGTGAAAGAGTTAGAAACCTGTTAGTAGGCTACATACATATAACGCTGCATGAGTACTGACTACATCAGTTAAATTCTCTTAGTTAATGTGCTATAAATAATGTGATCTTCTAAATTTAATTAAACCTCAGTCATGCCATTGAACCCTCATTTCCTGACAAGTTAGACCTTGTTCTTGGTTTGAAGGTAATTGGCTTCCTTGCAGCATACTTGTTTTCTGGGAACTGAGGAAGCCTAGTACAGACGTAGGTATAAGGTCTTGTGCAGGTATTGCATTAGAGTATGGACTGAATTTGCATTTGAGCCAGGACCTCCAGAAGATCTCTCCCATTTCCACTGTAACAAAGTATTGCAAACTTTTTAAAATAAGGACTACTTCCACCGAGAATTACATTATGACTCTGATTGTTGGTAACTGGCTTCCTGAACATCAGCCAGTTTCCTAGGTGGAAACTTTGACCTAGGTGTCAATTAACTTCCCTTATCCTTCCATTATGTGAAGAATTAAGTGCCTTAAAATGGGGTTCACATGTAGCAGTATAAATGAGAGATGAAGCTGTCTAAGCTGATAACTAGGGAATGTTAGGAAAATTAATATATAACCCAGCCTCTTGGCATTTCACCAGTCATACTTTTCTTTTAACGTAGGGTAGAGGGAAGGAGAAGAAGGCCTTCCACTCTGTTAAATATTAAGGACCAAACTTTTGCAAAAGTGTGAGACATCTGGGTTCAGTGGTCTCCTGAAATTTTTGAAGTTACATGTTCTATGACAGTGTCCTATGTACTTCTTTTTTTGCAGGGCTTGTGGGGAAGACAGAGCAGCATAAACTGCACAGTCATTGAAGGTAAGCCTCACCACTCTGCAATATGAAGTCAGGGTTCAGTAAAGGAACCTGTCGCTCAGAGATTAGAACCATATAATACTGCAGAAAGTAAATAAATGTACTTTCCAAAAATTTGCTGTTACCTTTTGTATTTTGTATTTAACTAAATTACAGTATTTCATAATTAGATGTTGAGGAGGGAACTTGAAATAATCTCACTGCTGACATTTCAAAATAATTAATTAAAAAGAAACAGGTCTCCTGATTTTTTTGACCTTTAATTATGAGTACTCTGTGGTTTATAATTTTTGTTATATGAGATGCAAATGGCACCAGGAAACAGAATTTTTAGATGTCACTGAAATTTAATTCCTATTTTAAGCCTTCTAAGCTGTTTAGCACAATTTTTTTGCACTTCTGGGCTCTTCGTATATTTGCTAGAGAGTGAATTAAGCACTTCACACCTTTGGAAGAAAAAAGAAAATTGACTACTCTTGATCTTTGTTTTTAAATTTCCCTTAATCAACCCAAAATTTGCATGAAATTGTCAACTTTTTTTTTCCATAGCTTTTCTGTGATCCTTTTCCTGAAGAATCATAAACATCGGAAGTATCAGAATCAGAAATAGGTGTTTATGTCTAGAAAGACATAGAGAATGTCTTCCAAGGACCTTGGAAACCCTTCAGGCAGAAGAGCTATTGAAAGGGTATTCATTAGGTGCCACAGCTGGAAATTTTATTCTTCTGTAACAGATTTTTTTTCACTTAATTTTAGCAACTCATAAATGAGACATCAGGAAAGTCCTAACCAGTTGTCAATGAATATACAGGTACTTATAGATTAAATATCTATATACTAGAATACACTTGAAAATAGCACTAAAGCATTTTTCTAAATTCTCAGCCTGCTACCGATCTTCACCATCTCAGCCAGGAAATATCTATAAGGATTTTCCTGGTAGCTGCTGCTACTTGGCAGGTAGTTATCAAAAGATTCTGGTTAGGCCTATTCTCCTTTTAGATTGGGCTCTGTTTCTTTTCAAGGGAGTTGATCACTTTATGACTATCAGTTTTAGTTCAGGTTTTGTGAATCTTTGCCTTTAGGCACAGATTGCAGTGACAGTAGCCCTTGAACCAACTATAATGGTGTTCAAAGTTGGTTTGATTGTTTTTTTAACTCTGCATCAATCTCTATATTTTTTGTATGCCAAAGACTAGACCATAAGAATTTCAGAATATTTCAGAAATATTTGGTTGTTCAGTATTACTCATAGACCTAAAAATGCTAGTATTTCTCACCAAGTTGACAAAATATATATGTAAGATTTTATTATTTAAATTTAATTTCATTTTTAAAACATTTATGCAGCTATATTTGTGTCAACATAGAAATATATTTATGTATTGTAACACTTAAATGGTACTAGGAAAACACTGTTTAAAATGTAGATGCATAACTTTATTCAAGTTGTAGAAACATCCCCAGAAATGTTACTGCGTTTCAGCTCCATTGTGAAAACTGTCTTTGCCAACTAAAATGTTTAGCTTCAGTAGAGATAGTTGAAGGCAATGCATACTACTGCCAGGGATAGCAAGCAAGGAACATGCTTGTGACCAGTTGTGGTGTACCAACTGATAGTGATAGCCTGTTAGGCTGTGGTAACTCAATCGTGTTCAAGCATAAGCCCATTCATAGGTTATATGGTGCACATGTTTTCTGATGCTTTTACAGTTGTCCATCTATACCTATACCTTTCCTTTCCATAGATATAACCTTAGATTTTTCTTTTACTACGTGTACTTTCATCTGGCTGATAAATGATTTTAGAAGCTACAAAACTGCTGTTTATTCTGCACTCCATAACACCAGCTCAGAGGCATAGTGTAATATTCCATTTTTTCGGTGGTCTCTAATCACTAAGATGTTTAAAAAATCAATATACTGTTTATAAACATAATTTTCTGGCCTTTACTGTCTTAGTATTTCATGTTTGGTATTCTATGGTTTCATACTTTGTAAAAAGTTTTCCCTCTCCTGAGGCCTAGAATAGAAAAGTTTTAGCTCTGCACTAATAAAGGTTTTCCTGTGTCAAAAAGTGTTCTTTACTTTCAAGTCTAGTATTTCATGGCTGTATAGGGTAAGAAATTGGAATTCACTTCTATCTAGGGCAATCCTCTGAGGACACTATCTATGAAGAATGGAAAACTTTGCATCCAACATGTAAGAACACTATATAGAACTCTGGTATGGAAGGACAGATACAGACACAGAATGGTTGATATTGGAAGGGACCTCTGAAGGTCATTTGGTCTAACCTGTCAGCTCAAGTAAGGTTACCTAGAGCCAGTTGCCCAGGACCATGTCCAGACATCTTTTGAATATATCCAAAGAGGAAGACTCCACAACAATCCTGGGTAACCTGTGCCAGCGCTCAGTCACCCTTAGAGTGAAGGAGTCTCCTGAGGTTCAGAGGGAGCCTCTTGTGTTTCAGTGTATGCCCATTGCCTCTGGTTCCATCACTGGGAACCACTGAAAAGAGCCTGGCTCTGTCTTCTTTATACCCTCCTTTTAGTTTTGTTTGTGTGTACAGCATAAACCACATTTAACACAATAATTATTTATTAGGTATTTGTTATAATAGTTTAGAAAACAAAATTACTTCCTTCCCTGCTATTTTCTGTCTATTCACTGTATTCACCAGGGATATAGGCTGACTGGTACTGTAAATATTAAGTGGGAATTTTGTCATGAAACTTTACTGTGTGTACCAAATTCACACTCCTAAAATCACTAATGACATATTTATTATTTTAGAAGGCATCTTGGTTAGAGATGAAAAGCATCGAAATTAATGGTAAGAGACAGGAGACTGCAAATAGCTGAAGAATAAAGCTAAATATGCAGAAAGAAAAATTAGGATTCTGAAGAAATAATTAACTTCGGTGGGGAAAAAAACTAAACTCTGTTATTCTTTTGTTAATTGAGTAGAAAGATCCATCATGATGCAGATGGCTGCAAATGTTAAAACCTATTTGGTTTGTGTCTGAAAAGAAGCTTAATAGGGCTGTGGTTTTCTGAGTACCCAGGTGGCAGTTACATCTCAGGCAAACCCGCCTTCATCTCTCTTGCAGAATTTTTTTCTTTGAGTTTCTTCCATGTGCTGTCCAGATACTGCTGTTTCTTCAACCACAGGATGCACCAGATTGCTTGGACCTATCCGAGGAGGAAAAAAAAGCAGTAGGATTTTTCAGCTGGGCCATCTTCCATATACAATCCAAACTTTATTTTGTGTTTTATGTCAAAATAAAGTTTACTTGATTGAAAATATCCCCTAGATAAGACCATTTGGTCAGGAATGACCAAGTTGACAAAATGTTACCTTGTCAGATAACCACTGAATAGCTATCAGAAATATATTCATGGATCATCAATGTTAATTGTTTTACAACAAGTTATCCATCCATTGGGACAATGTTTTTCATACTCCGGTAAGTATGAAGGAAACATCAGTGAGAGGAATATAGCAAGCAGATAAAAAGGTCTGTTTCAGAAAAATCTCCCTACACTTTAGTGGGGAGAGGAGGAATCACGACCATACATTAAAAGGACTTCCAGCGAGAGAGACATAGAAAATTCTTTTCAGCCCTTCAAAAAGGCCTTTATTTTGACTATATGCACAACCATTGTGGGATGCATCAAATACAGTAACAGTGAGCTGAGACATCAAATATGATAAATTTGCAAATATAACCTAATGGAGCATTTGTAGTGAAGTTGCAAAAGGACCTGGTTTTGTACACTGTCAGTAGTCTGGAAGAAGACAAGATTATTGCTGATAAAGTGTGTAGATGAAATAAAAATACTGAAGTGCTAAATGGAAATTTCAGGGTGGTTTTTTTGCTGTCTGATTTTGTGAGTTTTTGTTGAGATCTCAAAAAATATCATGCTTGCAGAGTGAGAGGTATATTTTATAAAATGATGGTAGAAAGAACTTAGAAACCTTCCTGGATTGTATATATTTTAATATGTGCTTTCATTAGGAGAAAGGACTGGCAAGATTTTTGATCTATAACTATGGAAATTTTTAATAGAATTACAGAGATGTTACCACTTTTTGTATGGAGACAGAGGATGCTGTTGCTTCAATATTGTTTGTTTATTGATTGCCTGATACTTTGAAAAATAGTACAGCAAATGTTCATGGTTTCAGAAGAGTAATTGGAAAGATCTGAGGCCCAAGAGCTAACTCATAGAGAGACAACAAGAAAAATCTGATCACATTAATCTTTGTGAAAATATAAGAAGAGTTTATTTTTACAGAATCTCTAGCAACTGTAGAAGTAGAAAATTATGGTCAAGAGAGAAAGGTAGAAAAATTTGTATCAGAAATGAGGCATTTTCTTTTAACAGTGCATTTGACTGATGCTGACCAAGCCTATCAGAGGACAGAGCAGATTCTTCATGTGCCTGAATTGTTTATTTCTTAATTAAACGTGTTTCTGAGTATAAACATCATCTAGAAGAGAAGCTATAGGGCAGAAGAAATACTTGATGAAATTCATTGTTCTGTGTAGAACAGGTACAATTGCCATTCTTAACTTAAAAATGTTATTTTGTGATTTTGAGTATGAAGACACATATTTTATACTTGTTAGGAATAACTGGGCATCTTTTAAATACTCATGAGCAGGGTTTTTGTAAGGCTATTAAAACTAAGTTCCAACTACCTTCAGGGCTAAATGAATACCACATGCTGTCTTAGATCCTAACACGTTTTCACTTCTGAAGAATAAACAATAAATGGGCATTAGCCATAAAATTTATTTTTTTAAACTCTCTGTCACATAGCTCTCTGTGTTCTTAGAACAAAGGAAATTCAGTGCATTAGATTTCAAAAGAACTCAAAGAAATGACATCTTAAAGAAATGGCCAAATAACTTGGAACTTTTCTCTCTCAAAAAAAAAAATGTGCTTGTTGAGGGATGTTTGTGACACAGTTTTTCGAAGAAACAGCCAAACTGCTACCTAGAAAACAGCTGAAGTAATTCTGAGTTCTAAGAAGGTCTGTGGTGTTCAGGTCCCAGGTTTGAAGAGAAGGTCCAAAGAAGTCTTACATAAGAATGATGTTTATCCTTTGTCAAAAAAAATCAATTATTGGACTTAAAGAACCAGTCTGAGAGTAATTTCTGATTGTCTTTAAAATTATTTTCTTCTCTGAATTCCATACAAATTGGCCATCTGGGATAGCTAATTTGATGTCTAGTTGAGTTTCTTTTAATGTTGTCCTTTTTAGCAGGAGCTTGATCTTAACTATGAAGCTGTGAAATGGCAAAAGTTTTAGCAAAGACATAGAATTTATGTATTGGTTAATACTTTCGCTTTTAAGTTTAATACATAGTGAAACAGGACATACATTTTAAAGAAAAATAATGTCAATATTAAGCAAGTGCAAGAACAATAAATAAACCCAGTTCCTCTAAATATCTGATTACTGAAGATTTATAAAATTGCTAACCATTTCTTATTTAAGGAGCCCTACAACTGGGACATTCAGTGTCTTATTAACATTCATAGTAACTGAAGTGTTTGATTAGGAACAAGGTTAAACATGACAATGAAATACCTGCAACTGTGCTTATACATGTGCTTATTTAGGGACTCTATTCTCTCCGACATATGTAGTTTTTATATATTGTGCTATTATATGATGTTGATTGGACATGCTTTTAACTACCAAACCACTAAAATTGAACAACATTGACATCCTGATAACTGAATAGTTAAATAGATTAAAATAAACACAAGTAATACCAGACATTTAAAAATTATAGACCATCTGACAGAACTGTCTTTATCACAGACAGATCACAAAAGAACCCTAAGAAACAAGTATTCCTAAAGAATACTACAAACATTATATCTAAAAATTCAAAAGCTCTAGGACTATCCTCAAAATTAGGTAATTTATTTATTTCACTTTTTTTTAAACAAGAAATCAGCATTTTAATTTTTAACCATATTTAATTAATGGTTTGTCTTATGTATTGTACATATCAGAAAAAGTCCTGTACTTTTAAAAGATTTCTGAGAAAGAAATGTCATATTTCACCTTCAGTCTGATTTGGCAGGTACCAATTCTATAGTGGACATTTCATGTAAAGTTATATGCACTTGAATCTTTAGAAAAGATAAGTAAATATATTGCATAAACATAGAAATTAACTAGCTCAACCAGAATTTAATAAAATTAATCAAGTACTTATATAGACTTTTTGGAGTCAGAATAATAGTACTATTATCTAATTGTGTCTTTACAGATAATAAAGATATAACTCTGCTTTTTAGAATTAGAAATGAGAAATATCTTTTACATATAAATTTAATAAATTTTTCCAAATATTCTGTTCACTGAAAATAAAATACAATTCATAAGTAACGACATGTTCAACATTTGTGAAATCTGGAAATGGAGCTATAATTGATGTTTGTTAAATGATAGGCAACTGAATCAGGACATCTGGTATAATGTACAATAATTTCTGATATAAAACGTGAGCTAGCGATGTTGAAAAATCAATACAGTGAAAAATCCTCCAGAGTTGAAGAATGTGAACAGATCATATGAGAACAAAAAGCTGAAGCTGCTAATATACTTGACCAACAACAACAACGAAAAAGTCTGGTTTTGAAATTGAAAAGCTAGACAAGACCTTGCAGTCACTGCATCTGGATGTAATAGCTTCCTAGGAGAAACACAAAGTAGAACTTACTCAGCTAGAACAGTAGATAACACAGATTGAAAGGGACCTTACAGATGCCAGGAACTTTATAGTCAAAAAGATCAGGTACGTTTTTGCTATGAGAATGAGCAGAAATGGAATGTGAAGGATCTGGGCATGTACTGCCTCATGCATATTTGTTACGAATTCTAGAGAAAAAATAATTTATCACTGATTTTTTAAGTACATATTTCTGTGGTGTTTGTCTCTAAATTCAAGATATGTTAGAGTTTGTGATAGCAATGCTGACAAAATGCATTCTGATAAAAATAAAATGAGTACAGTAATATGACTTCTGTTATGTTTGCAGATATTTTTATAAATGCATTTGCCAATTTTAACTGTAAATCCTATTCATACACATTTTCAATGTCAGAAATTTACCTTGTCATACATTTTCTTGGGATAAAATGTACATAGGCCTAGGGGTTTTATTTACTCTTTTTACCTTTCTCTGTGAATGCTTCCTGCACAAGAAAAAGTTCATAAGATGGAAAGGTTTGGGCTTTATTATTAGCATGGTATCTGTATCACTAAACTACACAACGAGCAGAAACAATTTCTACTTATTTGGGAACTTTGCCAAACACAGAATTTCAATTAGCAGTGACAGCATTAGGATAGTCTAATTGTTTCTGTTGTTACTGTTTTATTTTGGCTTTTTACTAGTATACCAAAAACAATAAAAATCAACAACCCCTTAATTTTCTGAGTGGGTTTCAGAAAGAGATGTACAAGGTATAAGCTGTCTGCAGACAGCTTAGAAATCTGCTAATGAGGAAGTAGTGTTGATTGTTTAATTTATAATCTTTTGTTAAACAAAAAAGAGCAACAGAAGGGAATTAAACCCCCAACAATCTTTTCCTTTTAATTAGAACCTTTTTATTATTTACCAAATAAACAGAAAAAATAGAAACATATTAGAGTGGCAGGATATTATACCCTGTCTATTACATTTTGCACACCTGAAAAAATATGTTAATACAAATAATTGTTGTCATGTTAACATCATTGGTTTCAAACTGTCTGAAACAATTTTATATTCTCAATAAAGAATATTTAGCATTTGAACCAAAAACAGTACGGCACGAATAATTAAAGGCTTAAGTTAAATACATAGACAGTCATTTAAATTTAGATCTGCAATAACATTTACTATTATTCTCTAAGGCTTTGACTGTGCTTGACAGAAACAAAGTACTCTGGGATTAATTTCAAGAAATGGTGCCAACTGTGCGCAATTTGCTGTAATTAAGACATGAAAGAGTACTAAATATTCAGATTAAAAGAAGCATGATGGAGTATGATAGAGAATCAAGGTGTGGCATCAAGCCAGTAAAGTACAGTCACTCATGAATGCTCAATAGTGACTGATATGAAACTTGTACCTATAAACTTGTAACATGTACTTAACAACTGTGCAGATAAAAATTAAAATCACGGCACTGTGACTTAAGGTAAAGGGCTCTTCTAAATCCAAAGTCCAAAGTGTGTGTGACATCTTCATAAAATAAAAAAACAGAGCCTAATAATCCATTTTTACACAAACAAGATGCTTAAACAATGAACGGGGGGAAAAAGAGTAGCATGACAGTTTTTTCCTTTGTGATATCCCTATGCTTTGGGATATCCCTATGGCCAGATTAACCTACAGCATTTACCAGAGTGCCAAATGAAAGAGGTCTGTAGCAGTTGGCACCAAGAGGTTAAATACCCCCCTTCTCTCTTTCTTTTATTCATCAAACATTTTTCCTTCTGTTTTTTTTTTAAGGAAAAGTATTCATTTAGATCAAACTGCATTTCCCATTTTTCTCTCAGAATTAGATAGAATATTTCTCCTTGCCTTTGAACTTATAAGTATTGATTAATGATGTATTTATTGTAATACTGAATCTTTTCTTCAACAGACTTTTTTAAATTAAAGTCCTTGTAACTTTTTGATCCTAGAGGAGATGTGGGTACTTGACCCAATTGCTAATGAGGTGCTGTATAATCTCGTGTATCCTATAGCTCAAAATAGCAGGATGCAGTATAAAAAGTACATCATAAAAGGCCCTATTGGAATGCTTTTTGTCTTCACAGGCAATACGCAAAAGAGATGACCTTCTGAGAAAGTCGGAAGCCGATTTCCTGCAGGCAAAGGAAGGTATCAAAGCAAAAGTGGCTGAGGTGGAGCACCTTGACAGTGTGGTCAAGAAACTGAAAGCCAGTATCCAGGACACACAGAAAGAAAAGAATCAGACAGAGACAGAAACCACCATACTGAGAACTGAGATTCAGCAGCTAAATCAGTAACTGCAGGGTGTGCATAAGCAGTGCAGAAAGACAGGTAATAATGTACAAAAATAGTAATATTACAGAAATGTGAATTTGGTACAGTCTAATGGAATAGAATTTTCAATCATATGGGCATATGACTGTTGCAATCAAATGAATATGAAAGGTTCCCTGTTCTGCTTTAGGGTAAATTTACAGCTACAGACTGTGACTTCATCAAAACAAAATAAACACGACTGAATTTTTTTTTTGTAATTCTATTTCTGTTCTATACTCTTTGCATTAATTTGGTGAAACATCTATTTCTGTCGCAGAACACCTGCTCATTCACTGACAATGCAAAATGTAATTTGAACTTCACAAGTCTGATATCATTGTTAATATTTTAAGTGACTTTTTAAACCAATATGATTAATCCCTGGTATAGATAACTTAATAGCTTTAGCAGCAGTGCAATAATGCATATGGATTTTTTTTTCAAGAGAATAGTGTACACAAAAGCAACATAAGATGGAAAAACAAGGAATCATTTGATTATTGGGAATAAATTGCTTTAAAAAATTTTTGGTGGGTACTTTTGACTTTTACACTGAACATCTGTACTAGAACTAGTTTTCAAAATAAGCAAATGCAACAAGGAAATTGCATTATTAATATTTTGAAGTCACTGTATAGTAAAGCTTGAAATATACTACTTTTACCAAATAAAATATTAATGAAGTCATTTGGAACATAATAGACAGCCTGTGTCAACCCCTTAATTTTCTCTTCCACTATTCACAACATTGCCAGATACGTGTTTCTGGATAAAACCCCCTAGAGGTCTGCTGCAAATTCTTTTTCAATACAACCAGATCATTGCAGATAATTGTATTACACAGGGTATTGATCCAAAATCGTTGTGCACCGGAAACATCTGAAAAAACATGATTATAGCTTTCTGTTTATTGTTCGTACATCATATAAGCAGGCTTTTGTGTGAATCACCTGTAAGAAAGGCAAGGTGGAAACATCAGAGAAATTACCTCTTTACAAGAATCTATTGATCACTTTAAATCAAAGAAGTATGTTTGACATAAGATTACCTGCCAGTTTGAACATTAGGTACACTATGTTATAGCCTGGGGCAGTTGTAAGTCTGACAAAGGGATTGTAAATAAAGCATGCAGCTGCTAGTGCCTCTGGCTTGGGATCAACCAAGGCTCAAGTCCAAGGCATAGGTAAACTTAAAATAATTTAACCCTTTTTTACCAGGAGATTGTGAGTTAAAACAGACTATTAAAAGTAGTGACTAAATAACTTTTTGTATGTTTTAAATAGTTATGCAATTGCAAAAGACACATTGTTGAATCTGTTTACAAATCAAAGCTGATATCAATTAAATAAATTTTGAAAGATAATTCCACCTACACACAACGGATCACAGCTCTAAGCTATTTCTAAGAACTTTTAAAGCATTGTTAAATGTCTGTCTCTGAATAATACAGACAATTCTATCTCAAATAAAATTGACAGGGACTTAATAAGTTCTCAAATTTAAATAAACTTCAATTGTTATACAAAGAATTGTCTTTTGGACAAAAATTACAAATAGATCAAAGCTGAAAGCTTTTAGGGGAAAGGTACATATTACATGTGATGTATTTATCCTTCTTTTGATTTTAAACCTGAATCGAATACCAGGAGCCCACAGATAACTAACATTATTCAAAGAAGGAGTAATACTGGTTCCACTGAAATCATCTACCACACAAAAGTTATGTAAAGATGTAATGCAGAAATGGGTCAAAAATACACTGACAAATAGAATTTTGTTATATATTATATTTCTTATTGAATAATGGCAGCTTAGGCTTGACTTTACTAAATTGCTCATTTTCTGACTGTGAAGAAAAACCTGTTATAAGTTGTTTTTTTAGGCTGTGTATTTTTTTAAACATGTGTTGAAACTAATAACTGTTTAACTCATTAGTTCACATAGAGTTAGATTTGCATGACGCTCAGTAAAGATGAGCTGTGGGTGATATGCAGTTTGTTTAATATTTAGCTGTTAATGTTAGCTATGTACCTTTCTGAGGCACAAATTTAAACAATTTATATACAGTACTTTTTACTTATGGAAATGGTACTGCTCTGTTTTATGAGAAGTTGGGTTCTGTTACTGTCAATGAGAAAAGAACAAAGCCATTTTTTTATATAAAGAAATTGATCTGCTGGATATTCTGAATTCATAAAGGAAGATATGACACCTGAATTTAGATCCTGTGCATATGGTGAATGTTGTCAGATATTGAAGACAATAAATGCAGAATCATGTTAACAGAGCACAAATGTTTTTCTTTAAAGGATTCTATCCTTCTAACCCTGGAAAATACTGTTTTCTGACTTTATTGAATTCTGGTGTACTTATCACTCTTTAATACTACAGCACATTCAAACCAGCCTTTTTTATTTATGCTCATGCAAAATCCTCTGTTATGATACTTATTGAACCGCTATGACTAAAAGATTCTTAATATCTTCAATTTTCTGGTGTCCAATTTCAAAATCATTTGAATACTGCGAAATGAAGGGAATGCGTGCTATAAAATGCTTGTTGTGAAGCACTTGTTTTAATGATTAGTTTCATTCCAAGATATCCTAGACCTGATAACTACATGTGCCTATATGTCTGAAGCCATATATTTATGAAGGAGTATAAAAACAAATACATGTGTGTGGATTTGTGTCTGTGCAGGTACACATATATCTGCACATCCACACAAACTCATGTGTTCACATACAAAGGGTTAAATATTTAAATTAAAGCCTATGTACATATATCTTTTAGGAAAATGGTCAACAAAGAACAAAGGAAAAATGTCTTTGTCTTAAATCACTTATTTTTTCTGAGAGCTGGCAGTGTATGGCTATGGTTTCTTTTGGTCTAAGGAAAGATTGCCATCTATTGGATGACCTTGGAAAAGAACAGGTTTTTACTATGTATATGCTCTGTAATTCATGAAAAAATATAATGAAATTGAAGACTTGGAGCTTAGATTGTATACGTTACTATTGTGAAATAGTAAAAAAGCTGCTATATTTTAAAAATTGTGATTTTGAATTCTACTTTGACTTATGTTAAAAAATGCAAAGGCAATAGGTGCTTGCTTCAGAATGAGCTAAACACTGGATGTGTGTGTGTATACAGTAAGCTCTGGTAGCAGTTTAAATGTTTGCAGACTATTGAATCCAAGAATTTTGTTATTTAAGTTTACTGGAATACAATGAAAGAGACTTAGGCCACCTATTAATATATTTATAATATATTTTCCTCTCAAGATTTGGGAACTAAATGATGCTCTTCTCCTGAAAACAATATTTACCCAGCTCTTATAGTGAGTTGCAGTGGATTGCATTTAAAACAAAAATATCACTCGGCTTGAGCTTAAAATGTAATGCTTTTTTTTTTTTTTTTTAACTTTCAGCCCAAGAACTTGCCAGTCAAGATGAAAAACAACTTCTAATGGAATCCAGCTTGAAAGCAACTCAAGAGCAGCTAAGTGAGCAAATAGCAGAAACAGTTTGCCAAGAACAGAACAGTAGAAAACCAGAGTCGAAGAGCTGGAGACACTGAGAAAGCGTACTATGACTTCTGAAGAAGAAATTAGTGATTACAAGTGAGTTACTGCTCTTTTGGTATTTGAGAAACAGAAGACATTAAAGTCAGCAGTAAATCCTTTTAATATGTACTGTATTAATCATTTCTCTCAGGTAAGAAATAGTGTAAATATGTTCTGTAACTCTATTGAATAAACTATTACATATAAATGACTGATTAATGTATGCTTTAAAATACATTCTGCATTTAAAAAGATTGAATGTTGAAAAATACTATTGTTAGGTGTCTGTTTTATTTTTAAAATTAGTATTCTGTAGTGTTGAAGTAGAATAGTGTGTATAATTATTTATTACCTATCTGTTAATGATATTCTCATCTTCCTCTTTTTAGAGACCAAAGGTTACATATGGGTCTTATCTTCTTTCTTTTTTGTTAGAGAAGCTGCCTCTAAGCAACAGACTGCCAAATTAAAGGAAATTTGGTGTTTGAACTTTTAGTCACAACAGCAAGGCATATATGAAGTTGCTAACATAAACTAACGAAAAAAGCAGACTCTAGAAAAGTTTACTTCTGCTCCAATAAGAGCAAAAATACTTCTGCTCTAATCAGCCAAATTTAGTATCTATTAGACTGAATGTTAACTCATGGGATTTAATTAAAAAGTAACAATGTGCAACAATTACATTTTGTAATTTAGCTTAACATTAACTGTATTTTTATGTTGAGCCACAAAGCGATTCATTACATAGAGTTTTCAAGATTTAGAGTATGGTAAAAATTACTCACTTCAACTGATTTTTTTTTCATGCAAACAGTCACTTTCTTCTTGTTAAAGTTACGTTACATTAAGTAATCCCTACATATGCAGACAGAATCTCAAGCTGTTTTGTAATATCACAGAGCATGATGAACACTTTATACAAGATAGTTTGGCTGCAAAAAAATGTCTATTCATTTGGTGGTGGACTGAACATACAGAGCTAAATGTTTTTTCTCAGATTTGTGGCAAGCATCAAATATCTCAACAAATCTCTGAGAGAAGGTTTGCTAAGTTCAAATGCAACAAACATCATGCATCTAAAATAAACTATGATAATATATGCTCAGTATAAACGACTTTAGACTGGAACTTCATCTGTTCTGTAGTTCAAATGTTTTAAATTAATTTTTCTGCTGAAGACTGAGAAAAGCTTCATGGAAAGAAACATTGCCTTCAGTAAAGTGTCTTAATTTCTTGAAATAAAATAGCTTGCTGGGTTTTAACCTGTAGTTATACCTCTAAAGATGTAGCCAGTACTTCTCTAGAGAAAACACTGTCACTGATTTACTTTCCTAACATAACTTGAATCTTTTGCCGCAGTGGGTTTTCTTTACCATTTCAAGTGATTCCTCAGTTGCCAAAATGCCATGTTATGCCAGTTCTTGTAGATACTTCTTTGAAAATAGAAAGGTCACAAACTTCTAGGATTACTGATTGTGGTAACTTAGTGTGAGATGGAGGGGGAGGGGGGGGAATGGAATTGAAACTCCCAGCTGTAACTGATCGATTGTATCATGAAATATAGCTTTTGAGAGAGCAGGAATTTTGCAAAAGTTCAGTGAAATGAGTTTCACTAATGTTGAAATAGAAAGCCAAATGATAATCATTAGAAGATTTTCAGAGAGACTTTTTAATAGTTTTTTTTTTTTATTGTACTTTGTACGAACAAATAAAACTTGAATGAATCTCTTAACATGCAAAAATTATTAACTAATCTACCTTTTTCTGTTCTGCTTTCTACACTTGTTCAGTGGCTTTGGAAGTTTGTTACTTCAGTACATGAACATAATAAACTCTAGTAAGAGTAATCTTTTCTTAGCTCTACAGATTATAAAATTATTTTTTTATTTAATCTTATGTAAAATTTGGACCTTAACTTTGTGATACTATTGTTTTTTAAAAGTATTCTGACTCATTGCTGCAGGGTCACCATCAGCAAAGTATTTTTTGAATCTGGAAAATTATAACTGCTAGTTTAGAACAATAGGTTTAGTAAAATGGAACTAATAAAGCTAAAAAATGGACAAGACAGTTGGAGACTTTAAATATTGAAATTTCCCTTTAAAACAACATCTTACTGTCTACCTGAAAACAGTAATGCAGTTCCAGTCAGTGTCTGCTCTCTTCTGTTCCTTGGGAGACAGAAAGAACAATGGATCTCTGTCCCCTGGGTCTTTTGGGACAGGGAATGTCACAAGGGTTATGTTCAGTCACTATGAAGGGTAGCTCATGTGTCATAAAGTAGCATCCCTTTGGTGCTGACTTATTCAAAGTCATACAGTCCTGGACTTTACCTACCTTCCTACTCAGAGAATCTGGCAAATGCAGATGGTATCAAGGCAAGAGCATAGGACTATACAAAGAAAAATGCAGCATGAATTGGTCAGTTAAAACTACACTGAGACCTGAGATTCTGCTATAGCTGTTGTAAAGCCTTTGAGGGGAAAGGTCCATTTCTCTATGCTTTTTTTTCCTTGTTTTGAAATCCTTGTTAAAAGTTATTTTTTCATGGAAGTGGTGAAAAAAGGAAAATGGTTGACTAGGATTTAAAAACAATACAAAGACCATTACATTCAATTGTTTAATAGAATAAAAATATTTAGTTTTAAAACAGAGTAAAAATATTTTCTGCTAATTTCACAGGGTGTCCAAAATACATTTACTTCATAGGGAATATAACTGAAAGTTTTTAGAAGTCACAAGCTTTGTTTGTTGTGGACTTATCCCATATGAGATAAACCTAAGGTAACACACCCCCAGCCCCCACCCACCCGCCTTCCCCCATATAAGCCTGTTACACCTGAAAGATTTGTTCAGAATGTCCAGTGGGAACCTGGAAATCGTAATAATTTGTAGTATCGATTGTGTGAAGCTATGCAGCTGGGGCCTCTAGTGAATAGACAGGAATAGACATTTTATTGATTAACTTTTACAGTCATATTTTCAGGACTGTGCTGCAACATAATTTTCACTTCCCAGCTTTGTGCTGCTGCATCATGAAACTTGGATTCTTCTCTCTTAACATTTACCCACCTGAGAGAAACAGTACAGACTTGTCTTTTTTGAGCTGTGCTCTGCAGAAATGCATAATATTTGGTGCAGTGAATTCTTTTACATTTCCCCTCTGCTGTCACAATAAAATGAAAAATCTTCACAAGTTATGTTAGCAAGTATTGAATAAGATGAACATTCCCCCACAACCCCCCACCAAGAGCTATTGTGTAATACCTTCTAGTAATTCTATTCCTCCTTTGCATTTTCATTTTTATTTTGTAAGCGGATAAGATTGTGGCAAAAGCAACCCCTCTCCTCACATCCACAAATTCCAGAAGTGCTTAAAGTAAAACTAGGACAGACCCTAATGAAATAGGGGTCTGCTTTTATTAGTTAGTGGAAATTTAAAAATTTAAAAGGGGAAGGCAAAAATATTCCCTTGAAAATCTGAAGGGAATTATCAATAAAAACTTATTCATTTTCAGGATTGACATCCTGCATTAACTAAAATTGCTTATAAAATTACTGAGAGGGCAGGATTTCAATACAGTTACTAATAATTTTTAAAAATACATATATATGTACTGAAGTCTTAAATAAAGAAAAATCTTAAAAAAACATTATTTTGCATTTCTGGAACTATTATTTTCCAGAAAATAATAAAAATGGCATTGTACCATTTTGCAAAGGACTTTTGCATGTTTACTGCTTTTTTTAGTACGGGTTACTTTTTACATTAGATGCCTAAACCATTTCTCTTTTACGGACTTGCAGAATTACCAGTGAAAATCCTGATCCTTTTTTATTAATTTAGTGACTGTTTATTACTAGTTTTTTTATGTGCTTACTTTCATTTAGACCATGTTTTTACCATACGTTTAATAATGACTTATAGGCTAATGTGATTTAAACCTCTGTCATCACACTATTTTTTCTATGCTTTGTTGTTATTAACATCTTCTAATTATATCAGTGTTTAAGATATTCGTGGTCATGTTCCCTTTTGTCCTTCCCCTCTCATCAGAAACATGATGGTGTGCACCATATGGAGCTACAACTAAGGCAGAAATTCTCCCATCCATCATAAAAGGTTGATTTTGTTTACTGTCGTCAAACTTATTATTGAATAATTCCTATTTTGTTTAAAATATCAAGAAAAGGGTGGAGGACTTTAAGGTAAGAATAACAGTATCAAAGAAACAGGATAAATAGCAACTTTCTCAAGGCTTCAGTGTCTACTGGACCTGGAATAAGCTGAAATAGTCTCAATCAGGTGAAGAACTAGAAAATTGGAAGCGGGTTTCTTCTTAGGCATGGAAAATTAGTGTTTTATATAGGAAGCTGAGTAAAGTAGTATCAGATTTTAATGGCATCCTAGGCTTCAAACATATACAAATGCCAGCAGTTTTGTAAAACCACTTACCCTATAAACACGTTAAATGCTGTTCACAAATTTGCAAGATTGAAGATGAAAACTCTTTTAAGTGTTGTTCATGATTTTATTTTGCAGTTGTGATGCTTTATTATAAAAGTGATGAATTATAATGTAAGGATTACAGGAAATCACTGAAGTGTCTGATTGTATTTTAATTTAGATTAATTTGATTGAAATCCAAATCAGTGTGTGTATGTGTGACTTAGTTAAAGAAAGGAGAAATTTCCTCTTCTGAACATTTGTGGAGATGTTAAATGAGATCAAAGTACTATTTCAGTAAGTTTTATATGTTCTAGGTAGACAGTCCCCTAAGTGCTCTGGACTCCATGCATAGTATGTTAACTGAATTGTTAGATTTTCTATTTAATTTCTTTCTCCTTTTCTGTTTTGACATATCCATGCTAAGCCTTTTTGCAGTTGTGGTAACCTTTTCATTATGAATTAGGCAAGGTAAACTTTAAAATTTGTAAGAAGTTAAAAAACTTGAAATGTTTTAAATGTTAATCTATATTAAATTAATTAGATGCAAAATACAATAAAATGTTTCTCAGACAGAGTGATTTTTCACACTGCACAAATTCCGGACTAGTAATAGTTCTCAAATTTGATCAGAGAATTTTAAGGTTTATTGTGACAGTTGAGAGCTGGTTAACTGCATCAACTGTTTCTCTAGGAGAAATTGCAAATCTGAAATATTTTAATAAGCTCGTGCCATTTAGTTTTAATTAATTTCTAACTATTCCTGGAAAAATGAAGACAAGAAGTAAATGAAAATTTCTGTTTATTGACTTTCACAGTACCTATGTCACAACAACTAAAAAAAAAAAAATAAATAATAATTACCTAGGATATGACTGTTCAGGCATAGGATATGATCCTATATATTTGTGTCTTCCCAGACTCTATGGTTATGACTGGGAAAAGCTGAATTGATTGCAACGGAAATCTACCTGACAGTAAGTATTTGCAGTGGCAGGCAAAATTATTTAAGAAAAGAGAACATAAAATTAAGAAAGACAGATGGACTCATAAGAGTGAAATACAAATAGTCTGAATCAGGATTGATTTCAACATAATGTGGTGGAGGAATCCCCATTTATTGATCTACTTTAAAGCCCATGCACAGCACTTAAAAAGATAAAGTAAGCAAGGTCAGATAATCAAAGCATTTAAATAGTAAAAACAGCAACTGCCACTGTAGACTGCTAAAATAAATCCATAATACAAATTGCTTTAGCAAAAAGTGGATGAGCAGCTGATCTTCCTATTGAACTTTTATACTGTTCAGTGACCACACTGGGGAAAGGATTGGAAGAAATGCCTTGAAGATCAATATTGAGTGAGATGTAGCAGGGATTCATTCTGAACATGAAAGAATTACAAGTATGAGAGTAGAGAACTTGAGGAAATGTCATCAAGAAAGGATTGTTCTTGTAAAATACCACACATATTATATGAACATAGTATTAGTTGATGTTCTAGTAGGATCGCTGAACATTCAAAGCTTATTAAATCTGAAATTTAGTTATTGCAAAACATGAAAATAGGACAAAGAGAATAATGATTTTAGTGAAATTACTTCTAAGAATTTAGTAACTTCTATCTTCAAACCAAGAAAGCTTTTAAACATATTAATTAATATAGTATTCAGAGGAGGCTGCTACTTTCCAGCCATATACATTTCAATATTTTCTGAATAGAAATGATAAACAAGAACATTTTACTGGGGTTTTTTTGATCCTTTTTTTTTTCGGAGGCCAATATGCACCTGTAACTAACATGTTTAATGTAAGTGCTCTTTCTTCAAATCTATTCTACATAGAATTTTCATAGACATTTTAAATATTTTGTAGAAACTAGAATGCTCTAACGCAAGTACTTCAAATTTCAATTCCTACTAATTCTGTATAAGCTTTTTTTTTAATATAGGTGTTAAAAATGTGTCATTGCTTTCATTTCTAGGCTATTTTTTCCAGAGCTCTTCAAAGAGTATTTATGAGAAAGAAAAACTAGATGTAGTACTACTACAGTAGCTCATTGTTTAAAATACGTTGTTTTCATTCACAGTTTTATTATACATTGCATGAGAAATACTGCATTTTCATAGACATATTGCCCCTTTTAAATGCAGAATTGTGCTTTTTTATTTTTGACTGTAATATTCCTTTACTTTCAGGTTCACTGCCCTACATATAAAAATGGTGTTATTCTTAGAAAGTAATAATTCAAGGTTTTAAACAATAAAAATCACTAAAAACTAGAGTGTTTCAAGAATATAGAAAATACTTTAAAAAAACAAGTAAAGAGAGCATTTGTGTTCTCTTTGAAGACCTTATTTGACAAGGAACTGATTCCCAAAATCATAAATTTTGTTCACTATGGTTACTGTACAATGCATCTTCTTGTAATGTATAATTATTTACAACTAGTCTTGGCTCCATTTCTGCTGTGTGAATTGCTGATTACATCAGTATCAATGGTAAAATTATGAAATCATATTCATAGTTGTCAAAGAAAGGTCAGCTTATTTGCATTTATTAGGAACTTGGAGAGCCATGCAACATGGTTTTCTTCTGGGATGCTTACAGTTATTGATTTTTATGCAGCTTTAAGAAAAATTAATTAGAATTATATTTTACTTACTACTGCAGGCTGTATAATAATAACAACAAAGTTCTACTTAAAAAAAAATTGAGCCAGAAAATGAAATAATTTGCATTTTTAAAAGTTAAAATTGTTAGATTTAACTTATTTAAAATAATCTCCTTTGAATAGCCTGAGGAAAACTCTTAGTGAACTTTTATTAATACTCACAGTACTTTTGTTTGCACAAAAATGCAGAGGCACTTCCGTTAATGTGACATAAAGTATTCAAAACTTTTTTATTTAGGAGTGGTCTTTAAAGATGCTTAAAACCCAAGAACAGATTTAATCATATGCTTAACGTCCCTTGTACAGTGAACTTTTCTTATATAACCGTATAGTTACTAACTACAAAATTTAATTTAGGCGTATGAATAATCCTGTCCTAATACATGAGCTTACATTTGTACTGTAGTTATTAAAGATCTTTCAAGACCAAGAACTATATAAAATTGTATGGAAATGTTATAGCCATCGTTGACTGCTAGCTCTTTAGGTCAGAAAAATGTGGGTAGCGTTTTTAAAAAAGTGTTCATGGGAAAAATACCAACAATGTGGGACCAGAAAAGCACACGGTCAGACTGTGACAAAACCTTGTTGAAATGGAGAGAGAGGTGGAGAACTTCAGATGTACAGATAGCAATGATGCTCAGGTGGTATGCATTTGAAATCCGGTTTGTATTACATTGATAAATACTGTACATGGTTAGCGCATATTTCTGTGAACTTTTAACACTTCAAATTGATTAGAATGTCTTATTTTGATTATATCCATATTGTTCATTAAGATAAGATTGAGTCCTTAAAAAATGTTTGGCTTATTTCCATTACATTCAAGAATGTTTAAAGTAGAAAATATAGAATACAGTTTTCCATATTGTGCATATATAACATATGTTTGAGATTAATCAAATTATAGTCACCTCTAATTAACAGCAGGGAACAATTCCAACATGGGACAGAGCCAGATGACAAAGAAATGAAGAAATGTCCTGTGTCTAACTAGGGATTTGAACCAAGGTCATTCCCATTGCAGCAGAGGACAATAGTGCCTGAGCGCGTACGAGTTTTTTTGTCTCTCATTGATTCAATAAGTGCTAAAAATGCCTAGAAAAAGGGGAAGATGCTTCAAGAAAGACACAGAGCAATCCCTCTCAGATCAACATGGAATGATGTTGGTTCAAACTGCTTCAAAATAAAAGAAAAATTAATCTGTATTCTCATATATCCCAAGTGAGCATTTTGATTGAAACCAAGTTTACATTTTATTTTTGCTTCATGTGAACTTCCTTATCTTCTTTTACCTCACATCCCCAAATCTGTTTGCTTCAACTGTCTATGTATAAAATGATAACAGAGCTATATTCTCACATCACGGGATGCTGATATTTATGGAACACTCAGACACCATCGTGCTGAAAATCTGCAGCTGTATTTGTATTGTCTTTTTAGTTGTGTCCTCATGTGAGCCATGTTTCTCAGTTCAAGTTGTGTAAGCTGGTGCACACGGACATTTTCTGTAGGTTGCAGATTCAGAATTTGCCACTGAATGGACAAGAAGTTTGCTCCAGGATCTCGTTTTGAACTTTACTATTTTGTGCAGTGTCCACAATTTTTAAAAGAATTACATGAAAATTAATATGTAAGTTTTGGAAACTCATGAAAAGTGAAGGAATTTTTTCATTCATATCAGCACTTGAATATTGTACTTTAAACACTAAAAGATAAATTAAAAGAAATTAAAATGTTGAACTATTTGCCCCCTAAGTGATAAAAGTCATCATACAAGCTTGATGTTTAAAGGAAGTGATAATATCAAATGGCAAAGACATGCAAATATGCCTACATAGGTTGGGCAGAAATTATTATACTTGGCATCATTAATTCTGCTATACTGGGAATACTGAATATTTGACTTTGCCACGGTAGTTTTTTTAAAGTAAAATTAGCATCAGAGCCTCTTCCCAAGTCAAATAGATTTCAGGATGTACCCAATCTAAAAGTAAAATTGCATTCACCTTTTTATATGGATATTTTTTGAAAGGAACACCTGTGCAGGTATTCCATGCTTTGTGTGGTGTATTGTCTGACTTGACCAGAACAAAGATTAAGCAAGCAGATGCTTTCTCTAGAAGATAATTAATTAAGTAAAAGTAAAGCAGCAAAAACCCAGGATGAGTAAGAGCCATAGCACAACACAGACCTTCTCCAAGACAACAGAACTTTTCAACAGAATGGATATAGAACTTTAGATAGTTAAGCTCACTCTCTCTGCTAACACATAGTGACATATTTGTTAATATCTTTCTTAGAAATACCCATATTATTTTCAATTACACTTCTCAAGATAATTTGGCCTTGAGCAAAAATTCAGCAAGACAAATTTCAATCCAAACAGACGAAGTTGGGCTGAGCTCTAGACAACTGAAAACCACATCTAATAAAGGAAAACTGTGGTAGACAGTAGAATGATAAACTACTACAATAGATAGCATCCTGGCAATAAATGAAGCTAGAACAGCTGAATTTTTTTGATGATATCATCTTGCTGAAACTGGTGAGAGTGTGCAAGGGCTTTTTTGATCATAGACATCAAATGAAAGAAAATAACAAATTCTAATGAAAGAAACTTAACCTTGATATGAGCTTAATAATCCCTTGCCTATAATTTTCATATCTGTAATATATGTTAGTCCTTTAAGGATAAACGTCAGCAATATCATGGAGAAATTCAAAAGAATTTTTTAAAACAAGGAAATAATCTTGTTTATTTTCTTTAATTCTTTCGAAATTGTACTCAGAAATTTATAAGGAATGGACTTTAAATTGACATTTATTATTGTATTTAATAAAAGCTATAACAGCCATCACCACCTTCTAAAACCAAGAAGAGAGTTAAGAGAAGACCATGGTTCTGTTTGATTTAAGCTTTGATTTTAGTTTGTTTGGGATTCTCTTTCAGATGGATATTTCCATTGTCAGAATTCAGAGTGGCAATATATTTTTCTTTCTAGATCTGGTCACACCTAATATTACCTGAAGGTCCTTCTTAAGGCCTCAAAAAGACCTTTAGGCCTCTAGAAAACAATAGAATGTTTTGAAGTAGAAATTTTTATCATTGGACACGACAATATTAAGTCCATCCTTGTCATTATAGATTTCTTGCATACTTGAGTGTTCTGTTGTAGATTGTACTGTTAAAAGTAACCCCTTCAATTCCTACCAAGAATGAATAAATTTGAGTGACTTTGTTTTGTTTTATTTTGCTTTTGTGGATTTGTTTGTTTGTTTGTTTGTTTGGGTATTTTTTGTCTGCAGAAGAAAAATTAGGTCCATGGATCTTATGATTAAAGGATCTCTTATGTTAGGTCTTAAGATTTGTCTTTTTAAATCTAACCGAAGGTCTATTCAGCTAAATGCCTTTTTTCCCCCCAGAATTTCTGTAGGTTTTGTTAGGTTTTTTTTTTTTTTGCTTCTTACTATGGTTGACCATTATTGCCATAATGTTCATTCATTAGTTACCATTTTGGATGAGAACCCCTTTCACCTATAACTGTCTCCCTAACTTACTAGTAACACTTGCCTTTCAGAAATATAAGCTCCCGATGATTCAATGAACCCACATAACAGTAAATTTTCTTTTTTTTCCCCAATTTTTATTGAAAAACACTAGTTCATGGTACTTCCACTTTGTCTGTTGTCAGATTTAAATATAATCATCAGAAGTTTGTTGATAGCAGTGACTCAATGAGAATTATAAAGAATTTATATTTGCTTTCCAGAAAATGAGAGGGAATGTTGACCACAACAGTTCACAGTCACTTCCTCATGTATTCTCCTTGCTCACCTTTTACATCTCTCCAGGATCTTCTGCTGAAAAAGCTGTCAAGTTGTTATGTGTTGATATGCCACATATTAGCTGGTTTTTACCTTATCCTCTTGTTTCAGTGCTTTTAAAAGTTGACCTGTGCATTCCGATCATTTCTAAAAAACTCCCTAGAATAACATAACCTGTAAGTTCAATCAGAATCCCCTGTCTTTGAGTTTCTTCTTCTTCAGATCCTTAATGCCCTCTGTATGTGACAAAAGAAAGACTATAGTTTTCTCCAACAGGCCATCCTTGTTGAATTTTCTGGTCACCTGGACTACTTATCATGCATACGTGGTCTGAAAGACTTTAGGTGGTGAAGCTGAAGTAGATTTTGTTAATGTGAAAGTGAAGGACGGCATGTCTTGTTCTTGTCCTATGCAAAGTCAACAGAACAGGAGGATAAAGAAAACAATTTCAGAATTTATGAACTCAAGGTACTATAAAAGCAGCACCTTTCCATGGAAACCCTTAATTAATTTATTTATTTTTATTTATCCATGGGGTATTTTAATGGGAAAAATGATAGTTATTTGTTATCCAGATAACTGATGGTGCAGCTCAAAACTCCTAATTATTAAATTAGGAGTTTTGACATTAAATTATTAAATACATGTTCCAGATTGCATAACACGCAAATATACATTATACAAAAAGCTGGAAAAATATTTTTCATACTACTTCTGGAAAAGGGATTGGCATCATGCCATTTTGAATTTGTGCAAGCTAGTGTGTTGAAATCTCTACAAATGTGCATTTTTAAAAGTTTATAATTGTTATTCTACTCAGGCCTACTTTCAGAAACTCTTCAAAAAAGTGACAAATTAATCCTCAAAGTCTTCCCTCTTATAAGTATCTCTGTCTGCCCAATATGTTGTTTTAATAATTTATGAGGTTTAGTAATGCATAAAGAAATACAACATTAATACAAAAACTTAAAAAGCAAATTACATGGAGTATTATTTTGATTTTGGAAACATGAAACTGTGAGAGATTTGCAGTAATATTAGTGAAAATACCATTTTCACTTATCTTCTGTTTGTGGAAAAAAAAGTTCTAATGTTCATGACTTTACTTAACATTATAGAATATTCCTGGATTAAAAAAAAAATCTATGAATTTTAAAGAATTCATGAAAAATAATTGTGGAGATAACATCTAACTCTTATCTGGCACTTTACATTCAGAGATTTCATATTTTGTTAAACATGTGTAATTTAATCTAAATTTTTAAGAATACTAGGATTTCATATATGTGTGTATTTATATATGTGTTTCTTGGGGAGTAAAATTGATTTTTATAGATAAGGATTTTGGAGCACAAGATAGTGAAGTGTCTTGTCTTAGGTATCAGCAAAGATAAAAAGACAAATACCACTTGAATACCATTTGAATAAAGAGATGCGAAGAAGACTGATTTATAACACAAAGCAAATGAGCATGTGAACTCACAGCAGCCAGCTACTCTACAGAAAGTCTCTTAGTATGAACTGAGAGTCCATGGGAAAAAAATACAGCAACTTTTTTTTGTTTTTCTTTTAGTGTAAAAGGGAATTGACTATTTCAAGTTTATTTAAAGGGAAAAAAATGCACACAGTCTGACAATATTTGCATTCTGTCTTACTCTGTAATTTTCTTGCCTGCTCCTGGGGTTTTAAAATTCATTTTCTATTGATAAAGCCATGCAAACTCAAGAAAACTAGTTTTCTCTGCCTCCCCTTTTTTGCATATGTATTTATATAGAGAAATGTCTTTTAGTTTGTTTATTTATTTTTACTTTTAACTTGACACAGGTGTGTAGTTTGAGTGTTCACACTTTTCTTCCCTGTAATTATTACACAGGGTAGAACACACTGAAGTAAGTGGAACAATATAATAAAGTGTTAGTTTAAATTAGATGCATCTAGAGAAAGGAATAAAGATTTGGCAGGAATCAAAGCTTTTCCATCTAAATTATACCATGTAATCAAAACTGCTTTTAAACTTAAAAAGCATGCAAATCACACAGAGAAACTGGAAGAAGGGATTGGCTGGACACACGAAAAACATTGCCATGTGCCATTGTGCTTTTAGAAAAGCAGTCTCAGCTGAGAATGCTCCAGCTGGACTGTGGTGCAATGGAAAAACTTAATACTTAAAATACTGCAGTACTCAGGTAATAGCCTTGGTACAGTATATGAAATTGAAGCTTAAATTTGAAGTAATATAAGTGGATGTTTGTAAGGGTTTTTTTCCACTTCAAAAGGAAATATGATTTAAATAGCATTACATATAAAATTCACTTTCAACATATGAGAATTATTACTGAAAATATTTAGTCAATCTAAAAGTTCACTCCTTCTTTTTAAACTCTTGTAAGTGGGATTCATCTTGTCTAATAGGAGATATCTACGATTTGGGTGGGAATATATGAGAGTGGTGCCTAAGTTTTTGTTGTTGTCTTTTGAGACATAATCAATTCAGTGAATGGAATCAAAAGCTGAATAAACACCAAGCCAATCAAGTGTTAAAGTGTGTTTTCAATAAGTCTAAAAAGTCTCCAGATGAACTTTCAACCAGACCTCCACTCAATGTAACGAAGAGTACATATGCAGTCACGCATAATGACTAAATGCAGATGTACAAATTGATGATCTAATGAGTTACCTTTTCCCAATAATTCATTAAATGCTACAGAATCATTTTATTTATTATTTGTTACTACTAAATATTTCACGTGCATTAATACTGGTCTTTGCTCTGAACAATATTTAATATATAAATACAAGGTTTTAAAAGGGAATGGCATAGAGGAAAAAAGTTAAAATAGTATATGATCTGTGTGTCTTTTATTTTTTATATTTAAGGTGATTTTTTCTTTTGGAGTGTGGGTTTGTTTGTTTTGTGGTAGTGTGTTTTTGTTTTTTTCTAATAAAAAAACAAAGGTCAAGAGAATTTGAGTAGATGAGAAAGCAGGAAAATAAAAAAAATAGTAGAATGACTAATACTCTTTTCCACCCTACGGTAACCATACGAGGCCAATGGAAATGGATCATTTGCTGTATTATTGCACTAAAGCAGTGTATTAATTCTGGAGCTTGACTGAGCCTTGAACAGAAAGAATAGAATAAAGTTTGTTCAAATGAAATTTGTTGCCTCCTGTGAACCGTATGGTTGCAAAGTATTTCCATTGAAAATATTTAAATATTCAGAGGCAAAATTTTGATTTTTGAAGGTTTCCTCCCATGCTAGTTCACCGAAAAGAGTAGTTGAAGAAACACTACACAAAATTTGGATTAAATTTTTCACTTAATTTTATGATAAATGTTTTGCATTTCCAGTATTTTTGATATATAATCCATTAGGTTATTAAATATTAATACAGTAAGTTTTTAGTTGTTTTACAAGTATTTTATAATAAGGCAATTTGAGAGTATGGAAAATTTAACATAGAGGAAAATATGCAATGAAAATCAAATCAAGCAAGTGCAACAGTTACTCATGATAACACTAGGATTATCAATGTATGACAACACAAATTTTTTATGCATATTGATTCTCGTCCAGTAGAGGCAAATTGCTGCTGAGAGCAAGTGGTTCCATTAAGCTTCCAAATTAGTGAATTCCTGAGCTAAGTAGCTTGGGAAGGTACACTGAAGGTTTCATCTTTCTAGATTCTTCTATTTATTATCTTTACTTATGTAAAGAGTTCATTAGAAAGAATTTAACATTGAAATATGGTAACTTTTTAGCCTCCTTTAATGCAGTCACGCATGTCTTTAACTACCAGACATAAAACTGCTTAATTCTGTGTATATTAATGGGTTCATATGTCATAAAGCCAGAAGAAACACTGTAATCGAGTCTCCTATGTGACACAATACAGGCCATAGAACTTCAGTGAATTAAGTGGTACATCATGTCTAAGTAAATGTGACTGAAATGGAGCATATTAAAATAAAGCATACATTTTTTAATAGATTCTTGACTTTAAAAAGTCACTGTAACAGAATTTGTGACAATCTTTCATACATTTTCTCAATAAATCTAGCTTTTGAAAACACACAGTATGTTGATTCTGTATCACTTTAGCCTTTTACTTAGAATGTCTTATGAAACCTAATATAGAACAAAAGTATGTTATCTCATCATCTTGATCAACAATATTTGAAATATCATAAAACCAATACAGGGGATAGCGGGACACTATTGTGTATTTGTGATAATTATATTAATCTACATCATTTTCTTTGTATCTACAGTCAATGCAAATTAGTGTGGATTTATGATATCAGCCCTTCCACAATTTGAGTGGATAAGATTTGTAACTGCCAGGGCAGACTTATTTGAATCTCATAGTTAAATCCTAAAAAGTATTAACGGAGAATTAGTAGAACATTAGAGTATTAATTTCTACTTTTTAAAAAACTTTTCATGATTTCCAAGACCACACAACCTAAAAATGGTCTAGAAATTTTTTCTAATAGTGCTTCAAAAGTTTTTAGGTATGATCTACCTAGGCAAGTTAAAATATACCTATATTTCTGTGATTGCAATAATTTTTATCCTAAGCCAAGGTACTGTGAATTCCATTGTTACTTTTAGTTTCTTAAATTTCCTCTTTTTGGGAGGGGAGAGAGGCAGATCTTTATAATGCTATTGAACAAAGTACAGAAAGGATCTTAATTTTATATGCAAACAAGTTGGATTAATTACATCCCATTTGCTAATTTTTGTGGGATTTCTTCCCTTAAGATACTTTCTGCGCGTGTATGCACAGTGACATCTGAGTGTGTGCATGCAAAACAATGTCTGTAGTTATGCCTATATGCAAGTTATGATGTAAAATTTAAAACAACTTTAAGATACGTTTGCACCTCAAAATTATGACTTTTTCAAGACTCGTTTCGAAGAAGAATGTTAACTTTTAGTTTTGTAATTAATTCTTTTTCATGTTTTTGTTAATATCCAAAATAGAATCAGTCAGAAATTTTAAAATTAATTTTATAATTGGTATAATTTATATATAGGGGTTGTTATTTAAAATTTTTCAAGGAATTTTTAAGGAATACTTTGATAAGCATAATTTAACATCTACAGTGCACCAATTTTCTCTGAAGTCTCCAAGGAAAGCTTACATTTTCTCCTCCAACTATAGTTCTAAAAAATATTTTTTTAAAAAATCTTCACAAACTTAATTTGAGATGTTCAGAAGCCTGGTAACCTAAAACAATTTAACTTACCTTTGTTGATTATATTTTTGAGAATTTTGTTTCATTTGTGATTTCTAAGTCAGCAGCACTAGGATATCAAGTGTTTCTAAGCAGATCACATTACCAAAATGGCTAGTTTGTTTATTCATTTGTTTGATTCTGGCAACAGTGATTAACTGGTATAGTGATTGTGAGAACAACATTTCATAGAGTTAGCATTCCAACTAAACTTACAAGTAATTTTCTATCTATAGTGTTATCAATAAACTTCTGCATATATGTTACTCAAAGGAATCTTATAAGTAACTTCAGATTTTGAACTGAATGCACTAGATCTATCTGAAATAGACAATATTGATCAGATGATTCTTTTGATTTTGTTTCACTTGAACAAATAGCTGCTGTCAAAGGTGAAAAGGTCTTTCCTTTTTCAGTGGAATTTCTTCTAATTTCTCCCATCGTTATGGATTTATAAGTGAGCAATTTCATATTTAATTGCAAAATAAGTGGAGGCATGTGTCTGGAAGATGGGGAGAATGGCATATTCAATTTCCTTGTGGCACATATTAAACTTCTAAGAACATGTTTGCCTAGGCTTCTGCTGGATTTAGTCAGACTTCAGCTAGCAGGTAAGTAAGCATTGTATAAACATTTTCTTTTTTGTACCAATGTTTAGCCTCTCTTCATTCAGACTTCATGATTTTTACATTTTTACATATAGTAGATTGTTTCTTGTTAGCAACCATTATAGGAAAAAATATACTGTGAAAGAAAAGTCAAATAAAGAGCTAAATTTTCAGAGTGAAATACAGGACATTGGTTTACATATTGTTTTAATACAGAATAAAAAATATCTAAGAAAAAAAATTCATTGGTTTCCTTGTTGGCCTTTATTGTTACTGCTACTCTATCAATAGCTGTTAGATTGTACTCCTTCTATTACTATAAGACCATATGTTTTAAACATCTTCTAACTACTCTACTTCTTTGAACTAAAGCTTTATCTTTTAAAAGGATAGTATATCTTAGTTACATCAGTAAGCTGACTGTTAGCTAAAATGTATACAAATAGAGGTGATATTTCTACCTGTACAAAGTGGAATTAAGTGTATATGATCCACTTTTGCTTCATTGTATGCTTAATATTGTTGGAAAATTTAGACTTATAAAGATACTTCTGAGGTGAGTGCCAAAAATCAGAAAAATATAAGTGTTTAAAAAATTAGTCCAAGAAGTCTGAGTCATGTCTATGAAGACTCTTTCATTCATTTCTCCTTATTATTCTTTAATCGAGACTTTTGCTTGTAAGGCATGTGAGACCATTCTCCAAAATTCATGTCAATTAATAATTTACTCCTAATTTGGTATAATCTCAGGAGATGTTTGAGGCACCTACTACTGCTTAGTATCAACCTGAATGAGGGGGTGGAGTACTTGTGTGTGTGATGCTGCTCTACCATTTCTGCTTACATAACATTTTCACTTCTATATCTAAAATACTTTAGAAATTACTGTTTCAATTTAATTTATTTTCCCCTTCATTCCTCAATAATAATTCTCTTTTCCAGGTTAATTTCAGGAAATCTGTAGAGAGCTATATGCAAATGCCTTGCTTCAAAATGAAAATTTCTAGAATTATAGTCATTATGTACTTACACAGACACCTGACATGCTATGTACTGTAACCACTCTATAACAATTTATGGTTATGTAAATTGGGATGTAGAATAGTTGATGTCTTTTATGTTGCATCACTTCATGACTTTTATCTTCTAGGTCAAATACAACTGAAGAAATATCTCAGGCTTGCTAAATTGACTTTGTACCACACAAGGTAACTACACAATGAAGTAATATTAATTTAGAGACAATATTATGATATGAGAGGAATTCTAGTCTGTTCATATGTGAGAAGTCATGTTAGTGCTAGAGAAATTAGTTTGAAATAAGTAATACCCCACATCTAAGAGAGCTTGGAAGGGAAACCATGTAGGCTAGTACCTTCTTACCTCTTTTTACGCTGTCTCTGTGTGCACATAATTTCTGTTACGCTTTGATGTTTAGAAAAGATTACAGTCTGGCACAATTACAGCTCCTGGAGCAGTTCCACAACCATTGTGAAAATTAAAGAATTGAAATATACAATTTCTATTTTGTTTTTCAATATCCATATTAAATATAGATGACAGCCAGATAATATTTTATAGAAAGCAAAAAACTCTAAATTGTCAAGCACATTTCAAATGTATCCATAAGTCTGATTTTTAATATCCTTTCTTTGAATACATTTGCCAAAGAAATATCCAGTGAATTTGACAAAGTCATTATGTTTGGGGGGAATATTAGGTCATGCTTGCAGGTAAGGAAGAGTAGAGGATGAGAAAATATTCTACACTGAGAAAATATTATGATTTCATATAATGTTTGTTGATGGAGAGACAAACCAAAGCTTGTCGAGCTCTGAGCATTCAGGCCAGATTTAGGAAAAGATCTTTAAAAAGAGAAATCAAAGTAATTGTGCATAAGTGAACATATAATGTTTATGAACCTTTTCTTGCAGAAAAAAAGAAAGGTGTATTAGTATTCATATTTGAAATACATGATGTGTTGAAATTACTAAAATACATAATTCAATTAGCAGGAGAGAAGGAAAGGTCACATGATGATGTTCAAACACCTCTAGATATCCTTAAAAAACTGTAAAATTACGATGCAAGGTCAGAAATTACAGACTATGACCTCATGTGTATTTTAGTGTGGAAAATCTGTTTACTCATCAAGTAATGAGCAAATGAACCTCCTGCAAAAAGATCAGTTAATAGCCACTAAGATTTGCCGAATGCAATTTTTTCTTCAAAGAAACCTTGTTTAATGATAGGGGTTTTTTAAAAAATTACTGTGGAGGCTGCAAGGAACCATTATTTTGTATATATAGCACTAAGAATCTTGAATTCCTTTGGAAAAGAATATTCAGGATTTAAAAGGACAGAAGTTTATGGGAAGGTAACTGCAAGTATATGTTCATAGAATCAAAGAATCATAGAATGGTTTGGGTTAGAAGGGACCTTAAAGATCATCTAGTTCCAACACCCCTGCTGTGGGCAGGGACACCTTTCACTAGGTTGCTCAGAGCCTGACCTTGAACACTTCCAGGGATGGAGCATCCATGTCTACTCTGGGCAACCTGTTCCAGTGCCTCACCATCCTCACAGTAAATAATTCTTCCTAATATCTATTCTAAATCTACCCTTTTTTAGTTTAAATCCATTCCCCCTTATGCTATCACTATATGCCTTTGTAAAAAGTCCCTCTCCATCTTTCTTCTAGGCTCCATTCAGGTACTGGAAGGCCACAATTAGGTCACTCCTGAGCCATCTGTTTTCCAGGTTGAACAAACCCAAGTCTCTCAGTCTTTCCTCATAGGAGAGGTGCTCCATCCTTCTAATCATCTTGTGGCCCTCCCTCTGGACTTGATCCAACAGGCTGATGTCCTTCCTGCGCTATATGTGCTATATGTTGACAAGATAATGCTTTTTTCATCCTACAGCACTGTGTAATCAGTTCTGTGTAAAGTGTTGCACATAGTTACAAATAAAATTATTTTAAAAATCACTGCTGACTGTATTTAATATAAATTACTCTTAGGAAAAAAACAGGAAAACATATAAGGTGTCATTACTATTGACCCTTAAATATTTGAGGATAGGGGGAGATGATTAGCCGCTTAGTAAAATAAAAAGTTCAGATTTATTTGGTACAAAATACATCCTCATTTAATTCCCAGCAATTCTACTGTTTTTTCCCTCAATAATTTCTAGGTTTTCTTGTCTCCTTATGTATGTTCCTTTCTAATTTTTCTCCTTTAAAGCAAATTGTGAGATTTTCTATTATTTGATAATTTAGTTTCAGATTTCCAGTGTTTCCAGCCCTCTCAGTTCCAACTGCCTCACATCTTTCTGCTTAGAGTATCAGACTGAAAATACTCTGAAGGGTTCAAGGTATGTTTGCTACTAGGACAGAGTATCATGGAGAGGTGCTCGGAAGTTTGCGCTGTAGTCCCCATTCTGAATATGCTATGCATGTCTTAATTGTCCTTGTAGTCATCCACATTAAATGAAAATGTGAAAGCAGGGTTTTTTTCGCTGAAGCATTCACAATAACCAAGTTTATTGGGTACAAATCGCAATTCAAAATAAGTTCACAATTTTATGGTAAGTGTGAAGGTCATAAGACTTCCTCACTTACACAAATTGTTGTTTTCTGGAACAATTGGTCAAAGGAACAAATTTGTCACTGCTGCTGAATCAGTAGAGACAAAAGCCATTACATGTTTCTGAAGAGAGGTTCATAAAGCAAACTATGCTATCATGTTCTATATTATACCAATAGTTTCACTACAGATTTGCAGCAAACATTTGTCCTTTCTTCAACAACTTTAATGAATTTAATTTCTCGGTTCTGCTTTCTGTGTTGTATTTCCCTCCATGTAGCCTTTCATTCCAAATCTTTCATTAAATTTTTCATGGTCTTCCTTACTTCGGCAGGTGTGCTGTGGTTTTGCACTGCACTGTGTATTTGACAACTTACTTGAAGATACGACATTGTTAAAGTGTGGTATAGAGACAGTTGAGTTTTGTTCTAAACTGGATTACTCCATTACTAACTACATTTTCAGTTCACTAGTAGCTGTAAATTGTAACCTAACCCCACTGAAAAAGAAAAAAAAATGTGCAGACAAAGCTCTTGCATTGTATTTTGTATTTCAACAGTTATCCTGTGACTGGAACCCAAACTTAGTAGAGTATCCACCAGTACTCTATTAGAGACATTCTTTTATCTGTAATGTTGATGAACCTAAAAATTAATGTTATGAATTCTCTGTTATGCTGATGGCTCACATATGTGCAAAGAAAATATTTTTTCACCACCTGTAACATCTCTGTAAGTGAAGGAAGAGATGGCTTGTTGACAGTAGTAACCAAAGATACCAGAATTTTTGCACATTAACACAGCCTTTGTTCTTTTCTTTGCAAACTCAGCTTCTCGCTGTCCACATATAATTTTTATCCTCTTTACTTAGCATTAGAAGGCTAAGACACAGGCTTCTGTGTGACAGTGAATCAACTCACTGTATACTCCATTCTAATAACAGAAATAAGGGCACTGGGGACCATAGGACACAAAAAAATTTCCAGAGGCCTTCCAAGTATCACTATAGCTAAGTTTATACATAGCTTTTTGACTGTACAGTTAAAGTGAGTGAAAAAAATTTTGTTACTGATGATGAATTTTCCACATTTAAAGAAAGTACTGTGTAAGTTGACATGATTCTAATAATAGAAAAAACTTATTTCTTCATTCTGTTATTGGAAATTGTGTTTCCACTCTTTCATTTGTGTGACGGTTATTTTATTTTATCTTTAATTAGTTTCAAAGGAAAGAAGTGAGCTATTTGCTCTGTTTCAGGTTTTGATATTTGAATGTAAGAGAAAATGAGGAACCATGAGTAGAATAATTTACTTTATTCCTATTTACAAAATCCCATCTTCTTTTTTCAAAATTTATTTTATTATTTTCCCTATGATTAAGTGTTCATTATTAAAGAAAATATGTATTAAATTGCTAAAACTAATTACAGAAACATTCTGCAAATATGTTTGAATCATCAAATACCTTTCCCATGACATTCTGCTATTCTTATACTGGTTATTCTTTTGTTTATGAAGAGTCTGTTTTCAGTCTGGATGTTTTATTTCTTTATCATCTTCTAATATATTTGTTGTTAAAATAGTCTAAACAGAGACAAAATCCACTTGATTTAGATATTGAATAATATCTGATTTGTTAAAAAATGTCTTGCTGACTGGCTTGAATCATTTATTATTACTTCCTCAAAATAATCATAGAAACTCCAAAAGACATCTTCAGCTGTGCTATAGATCTTTAGCTGGGATATGGAAGACATTCCATTTTGCCAGAGAGGAAAGTATAAGACCATGTTTTAACGTAGTCTTAATGATCATTCTTTAATCATTTCCCCGTGCTGCTCAAAATACTGTTGATGATGTTGTTTTTGTTGTTGATTCTAAGGTACTAGCACTCCACTAAGCTGTGGGGCTTGTCAACACAGGACAGAATTGCCATGGTTTTCTAGTACAGTAGAAAGACATACTCAACAGGAGATAATGAATCCATGATTCATTTGAAAAGTTCAGTTCTTGTCTTGTCTTACCTGCTTTGGCATTAAAGTATGCAAGACTACCTGTTCTATCATTGCAAATCTGAGATTTTGCAGATGTAAATCCATCTGATTCTAGAAGCGGTTCTGAAGTTTTATGCTCTACTTAAAAGATGCTGAGAATATCTCACATCTTTTGTAAATAGAAATCCAGTGGAAGTTTCCTACATGGTTTAGCTTAAAAATAGAGATAGGAGATTAACAAAGTAAAAAAATCAGAAAATACTGAAAAGGCCTGACCACATAATCCTTAACCTACATGTGATCCTTAAAAGCACATATATATCTTAATATATATATATACATATATTTGTGCATTAACTATGATAAAAAAATGCTTCTATTGCATTAGTTCTTTTGCGTTAATAGAATAGAAATTTGAAGAAGAGGTGAAACCTGTATGACATATCTGTCAAAATATTCATTACAAACAAAAATCTTCACACTTTTTAACAGTAGATGTTATTTTATGCACATGTTTTGATGTCAGCATGATTATCTCTTTGTCATTCCTAGTTTGTAAGTACTCTTCTTGCTTAATTTGACAGCATTCATTCTTCTTCTCTAACTTTTTTAGTGCCTGTTCCTTCACAAAAGATAGCATTCTGTTGTCAAGTAGATTTTTAGTGTAGTAGGTAAATCATCACTGACCTTTTCTAGATTGTCTGCAATGTCCCTTATTTGACATGATTAACACTATGCAATTTATTGATCATCTTTTATTTCATTGTAGCTTTTAAGTACTGCATAATGATTAAAGTGTAGTTTATGTTGTAAATGTCATTTTTCTCCCACAAGTTTATTCCTGATGTATACTTCCCCTCCTTTTTCGCCCCCTTCTATAATTTATTCATTGTTTTTTGGAATTAAGAATTCATCAAAGAAAGTGGTAAAAGTAATAAATATGAAAATCATAGAATCATAGAATAGCTTGAGTTTGAAGGGACCTTTAAAGGTCATCTAGTTCAACTCCCCCTTGCCATGAGCAGGGACATCTTAAACTAGATCAGGTTGCTCAGAGCCCTATCCTATCTGACCCTGAATGTTTTCAGGGATGGGGTATACACCACCTCTCTGGGCAACCTGTTCCAGTGTTTTACCATCCTCATTGTAAAATACTTCTTCCTTATATCAAATCTAAGTTGACTACTCCTTGTCCTATCACAACAGGCTCAAATAAAATGTTTGTCACCATCTTTCTTATAAGCTCCCTTTAAGTACTGAGAAGCTGCAATGAGGTCTCCCCAGAGCCTTCTCTTGTCCAGACTGAACAACCCCAACTCTCTGAGACTCTCCTTGTAGAAGCTTTATTTCATTCCTCCAATCATCATCATGGCCCTCTGGACTCGCTCTGACAGGTCCATGTCTTTCCTGTGCTGGGGATCCCAGAGCTGGATGCAGAACTCCAGGTGGCATCTCACGAGAGTGGAGAGGAAGAATCACCTCACTCAACCTACTGCCCACCTTTCATCTGATGCAGCCCAGGACACGGTCGACTTTCCAGACTGCAAGCACACATTGCTGGCTCATGTCCACTCTTTCATCCACCAGCACCCGCAAGTCCTTCTCATCAGGGCTGCTCTCAATCCTCCAGCCTATAAAATTACTGGTTAAGCTGTACTAGATCCATAATATGTCCTCTGTGTATGAGTTGCCTAACTGTAAAGCTAGAATACAAAATAGTTCTGATATTTTCTTAGTGTTTTAGTTTGGGACATTATACCTTAAAGATTTACCATGCTGAAAAGTACAAATTTAGAGTGAATAGGTAGACGTTTTAAAGTGAAAATGTCTACACAACTAGATGCACGATAAATCATGATTAGAACTTCAAATTCAGTTGATTCAGGGTAAAAGCTGTTAATGGACAAATTCAGTATTGTGTATTGAAAGAAAATGCAGGGAAACATTTTTTGAGCTCAGGTAAATATATTTTTGAGCTTTATTTGACAAAATGGCTCAATGCAGATTAAAACAGTATGAGAGGAGTTCTGAAATGGCACCTGCCTACTTATCCATTTGTAATATTGACACAACATAGATTTGTAGTATGCAGAGTTGACAATTTCCAACCGGATGTTGAAGCACTGATGTACATGACAGGAATAGTGATCATTAGTTGCCATGCTTGAAAAGGATGTGGACAGATTCAATGTGGTTAGGTGCAATCAGTCCTGAAATTAATGCATAAATGGAAGAGACACTTTTTCATTATTCCCTACTTTGGGGGAAACAGTGGGTGCAGTACTGTCAGAGTTCAGACTGATAGATATTGATACAAATCATTTTTATATGAACTGCCTATTTATTAGAATTGCTTTTCTGCTCTCTATATGGAAGTCTATGATGCATTACATTCTGAACTTCCTAATGTTCAGATTGCTGTTCTCATTTCAAGAAATAATGAAATGGATTCATTACTTTATCCTTAAAATATTCTGATTTATTTTAGGGTATACCCTCTTCAGTGATTTCATATGCCCTTTTGTTATCCAGTTCATTTATTTTACTGTAGAAAGGAACATATATATATATTTTGAGGACAAAAAATATTCTACAAACATTTTTAATTTATGTAAGTACACAAAAAGAAACAAGAATATGGACCTGAGAAGATGCAAAGTCCAAGGATGTTTTCAGCGTTAGTAAAACTCAAGACAATGTTATGGTGAACACAGAGGAATTAAGATGACAGGCAACTGTTTCTTTAGTTGCATCTATAAAACACAAACAATTTTTTGGTGTAGTTTTAAATTTTTATTTTCAAAATTATGTTTTGCAAAACAGTGTTCTCTCAGTTTGAACCTAGAAGCGCCAAGTTTAATTAAATAATGATCCACTGGTACTTCAAATTTTGCATATGTGGGGGGTTCTCCTGTATGTATTTATCTTTTTATTCAGCAGAAGAAACTGAGAAAACTGAAAGAAACTACTGTGAGTTCTCTTGACATAAAGATATTAAAAGAAAATTAACACTGCTACAGTGATACAAACAATCTGATTAATAATGATCTATTAGTCTAAGCCTGTAGCAATTCTCCTGGGCTTTTGGCCAGTATCCCTCTAGAGAATTATACCTGTGGAAGAGAACAGAAAAATATATCCTTCACTGCTAGTTTTAAAAAAAAATCAAATTATTTTGAATCTGAATATATGATTAGAACACTAAAAGTAACAGCAGGAGGACAAAACACTGTAAGATATACAAACAAAAATGTATCATTAATGTAAGCCTGAGAACACCAAACATCTTCGGGATTTTCAGCTCGGTTTGGATGCTTATGCACATAAGAATTTTGCCTTCACCTCTACGACACTATTTTTTAGAGAGAGAATTGTACATGACTTTCTTCCAATTTCTTCCAATGTTTTATTTCAAATGTAGAATATTTGGGTTATTATCCTTTACCTCTCTTTCTTCTCTAATAGTGTTTCTTTCATTATGTCATCTTAGATCTATAGAGACTTTGTATCTTTTTTGTTGTTTGCTTAGAGTATGTTTTGTGACAGGTGTTCTTCTCTGTACTAACTTCATGAAATAAATAACTGTTTAAACATGCTTCCTCAAAATAATATTTGCAAATGGAGCCAGGGAGTCAACTTCATCCTGGGCCCAACGTAAATGCCTCTAAACAAATGCATGTAAATGGGGAAAAACCAAGAGGACTTAGAGACACAAGTGCACCTGCAGGGCTATGATCTTACTGGCATCACAGAGACACAGTGGGATGGCTGCTGTGGAATGGAAAGATACAAGCTCTTTAGGAAGGACAGGCAGGGGAGAGGAAGAGGGGGTGTTGTCCTCGATGTCAGTGAGGACTGTCCTCTGCCTGGGGATGGATGAGCAGCAGATCAAGAGCTTGTGGTCAGGATTAAAGAAAGAGCAGGGACAGGTGACATTATAGTGGGAGTCTGGTGCATTGTAGGGGCAGTTGGGAGTCTGACAGAAGACAGAACTGATGAGGCCCTTTTACAAATAGGAGCAGCTTCATATTCAAAAGTCTTAGTCCTCATGGGGGACTTCAACCACCCTCAATATCAGTTGGAGGGACAATACAGCAAGGCATGAGCCATCCAGCAGGTTCCTGGAATGTGTTGATGGTAACACCCTTCTCCAAGTAATATAGGAGCCAGCACGAAGAGGTGTTATGCTGGACTTTGTGCTTGCCAACAAGGAGGGGTTGGTGAGGTGGGGAATGTGAAGGTCAAGGTCAGCCTTGGCAGCTGTGACCATGAAATATCAGACTTTGAGATTCTTAGGCAGCAGGAAAAACACACAGCAAACTCACTGCCCTGGACTTCTATAGAACAGACTTTGGCCTTTTCAGGGGTCTGCTTGATAGAGTGCTGTGGGACAAAGCCCCAACAAAGCTGCTTAATATTCAAGGATCACCTCAGTGAGGCAAAAATGCCAAGAGGACTGTGTGAATGACCAAGTAGTTCCTGGGCAGCCTCAAACACAGAAAGGAAGCCTACAGAGAGCAGAAACAGGGTCAAGTAGCTTGGGAGGAATAGAGAAAGGCAGGAAGACTAGAGAAAATGTGGACCGTCTCAGGAAGGAAACAGGAGATGTGGTTACCCAAGATATGGAGAAGGATGAGGTACTTAATGACTTTCTTGCCTCGGTCTTCACCAGCAGGTGTTCCAGCCATACCACCTGAGTCACAGAAGGAAAAGGCAGGGACTGGGAGAACAAAGGAGATTATGTTTGATACCATTTAAGGAATCTGAATGTGCGCAAGTCCATGAGACCTGATGAAATGTATCTGCTGGTCCAGATGAAGAAATGCTAAAGGTTTTTTTTGCAGTATGCTTTGAACTATTTTGGGGGGGGGGTTAGTGGTCTGCTGTTTTCTAAGTGCATGGGTAACAGTCATGAGACAAGTACAGTTCATTATCTACCTTATAACCTATAGTCTCCTGTTTCATATATATATGGAAAATATCAACAGCTGCTGATAATGTTGTGCTATTCTTCTCTACTGTGCAATACATTAGGCAGGCTGAGAAGGAAAGCAAAAGAAATACAGTGTCAGAAGGACAACTAGACAAAAAAAAAATGCAGAAACTTTACTTCAGTCATATATGTTCACCCTCATATTGCTGGACTGAGAATAAAAGTCACTTAATTGGGTCACTAGGAACAACATTCAAATTTGAGAGAATAACAATACAGTGATGAGGACAATTTAAGAATATTTTCTTTCTATAAATATTTCTTTATTTTATGAGCTATACCAGGAAAGCTGCTATTTGCTTGATACAGTGTTAATATCTAAGGAAAAACAAAACAGCTATATTCTAGGTTGAGAATGAGTTAAAACAATATAAATAAAGTCAAAAAGAAAGAAAACAATGATACTGGTCCAGGGAACATAAGATTCTGGTACTCTTTTTGAAAGAAATATTGGTTCTGATTTTGAACATTTTCCAAAGCTGCAATAGCAAGAAACCATATTTCTCCAATAAGTTTCATAAAGAGCAAGGCTAATGCTCCTTGCTAGCCTAAGTCACAATGAGATCTACTCCAAATGACATTACATTTGTCATCATGATCGGGACTGAGCAACTTCCTGAAAATGTTTTTGGTATGATTTAAAAGAAACTGCTCATTAACAGCTTTCTTTTGAGGGAGAATATGGATGACAAGGTTGAACTTGTTTATATTTTCCAATAACATAGCCTTCCAGACTTCAAGAACTTGTGGACCTGTTTAAGTGTATATTATTTCTCTCAGCAAAGGTCTTTCTCTCTATGTTAGACTCATCCAGGACTGAAGAAGAAAGCATTCATCAGAACTAGTGATGTGTAGAATTAAAAAAAAAAAAGATGAATACCTCTAGGATGTTCCAAAAATCATGGAGTTGCATTGGGAAATTATGTCTACCACCCATTGTATGCACTATATTGTATGTGCAGAAGCTGTTTACTAAGATAAAATGGAAAAAATATTTGATGATGTGGGAATGAAAGCAGAGTTATTGAAGCAAGTAACTTAACGTCTTTTTTCCTCCTTATCATCTCTTCCAGCTTTATCTTCATGACTACTTCCTGTAGAAGCTGGAGAGAGACTTTTTAGTAGTCTAGTAGACTAGTCTGCAGTGAGAGGACAAGGGGTAATGGCTTTAAACTGAAAGAGGTTAGATTTAGATTGCACATTAGGAAGAAATTGTTTTCTGTAAGGGTGGTGGGACAGTGGAATAAGTCGCTCTGAGAAGTTTTGGATGCCCTATCCCTGGAAGTGTTCAAGGTCAGGTTGGATGGGTCTTTGAGTAACCTAATATAGTGGAAGCTGTCCCTGGCCATGGCAGGGGATTTGAAACTAGGTGGTCTTTAAGGTCTCTTCCAACCCAAACCTTTATATATTTCTATGAGCTTCCTTTTCAAACTCCTCTCTCTGTCTGTAAAATTTTTATGGGACTTCTTTCAATACCTTTTCCATATATCTTTGCAGTTCAGTTTGCCTCCTTCAACAGATGATTATTCCAGTGCACTCCTTTCTGGAAACTGTCATAGAATCATAAAAAAATTTATGTTTAATGAAATCTCTGGAAGTCATGTAGTCCAACTTGCTGCTCAAAGACTTTCAATGAGAGTAGATTGCTAAAGACTGTATCCAGAAAAGTTTTGAATAATCTCCAAGAAGTAGGGTCAACCTCTTCCTGTAACTGAACAAATTTCAAGATAAGAAAAAAATTCCTTAAATGTATTCCAGCCTTCCCATGATACAAGTACTACATATCCTAGAACAGAGGTTTGGACCCCAACTGATCAATCTCTGACAAGCCTTCTGCTCTCAAGACTGAAAAATGCCAGTTCTCTCAGATTATCCTTTTCTGTCATTTACACCTGGTCATCTTGATGGTCTTACCCCAGAGGTTCCTTGGTATGTCAGTATTTTTCTTTTACTGGAGAGCTCAGTAGTGGGCACAGAACTCTAGATTTAGTTCCACAGGTGTTGAGAGAGGTGGGAAGGAAGCATTGAATTGTTATTCCCTTTGTATGTTGACAACACTTTTGTTAATACAGTCTGGGATGTTGTTGGTCTTCTTTTCTACAAGGACACACTTGTGATTTGTGTTAAACTTGCTGTCACCAGGACCCCCAAGGTCTTTTTTGGAAAGCTATTTTTAACCTGTACTAGATTATTCCTGCCCAGGGACAGGAATCTATCCTTCTTTGTGCCTTGTGAGCAAAAAAATGCTTGGTTCAGAAGGTATTACTTCCAGTCACTTGTTCTTTAAGCATTTGTCATCATCATGGCTAGGCTTCATGAACAAAGATTTGGGAAAGGCTCTACCCATGTTTGTTACAAGCGCACTGGTGGCTAAAAAGGCCAATATGAGACAGGCATATCTGATTGCAAAAGGCACAGCAAAAAGACTCCTTAGGTGGTATATTCTGCAAGAAACAATTCTTTCTGCGTTGTCTTTTTTCCTCGAGAGTGATCCTGCATGCTTTCTCAAGAGCATCAGCAGTGTTATAGATAGTGTGTCTCCAGACCTCCCGATTGGAGGCCAGAGTAGACCAGTTATGGTGATCAATATGGCCAAGGCTGAGATGTTGTTTCAGGGAGTCCTCGTATCTTTTCTTTGGGGCTCCTCTCTTGTGACTTCCTGAGGTGCAGGTTGATAGAGAACTTCAGTCTTCTTTAAGCTGACATCCAGCCCAAAGAGCTCAGCAGCGTCTGCAAAGCAGGATGTTAAACACTGCAGAGCTGCTTCTGTGTGGGCAACAAGGGCGGCGTCATCAGCATAAAGCACCTCCCAGACAAGATGATTTAAGGTCTTGGTGTGGGCCTTCAGTCACCTTAGGTTAAATAGGCTTCCATCAGTATGGTATCGAATGTAGATACTGTCCTGCTTTGGAGCATCGTGCTGAAAAAGATTGTGAATAGGGTTGTTGCAAGAACGCAGCCTTGTTTCACACCATTGGTTATTAGAAAGGGCTCAGAAAGTGCACTGCCGTATCTGACTTGGCCGTGCTGATCCTCATGGAGTGAGATGATCATTTTAAGGAACTTAAATGCCGGGAGCAGCCTCCTCGGTGTGGCGTCTTTAAGCATTAGCCAATAAACAATTGTACTGTTCTTTAAGTTGTGTTTATCTTACTTTATCTCACTATTTGGTGAAGGATATTCGAGGAAAAGAGACCCAGAGAGAGATGATTACAGAACCAGCATTACAAGAAGATTGTTGCAGGCAGCATAAATGTTCAGTTTTAATATCTTGACGTACTTTACAAATATAGCAAATGAGAATATATGCTGCATGACTGCCCATTCTTACACCAAGTTTTCCTAAGTAGCCAGTTTTCATCTACTTCTCAGTTGGGTTTTCTTTTCTCTAGCAAGACAGTATGAGAGTTGGGAACACCAAATGACGCCCTGTATGCTGTGCATCAAGGACAGAATGAAGCTCTCACCTTCACAGCAAATGAGAAGGCAGGAAAAAGGCAAAAATACACCTCGTGCAGCATTAAATGTTTCCATTTTAACTGGATGAAAAATACCTGAGCAAGTAAACAAACAATCAAACAAACAAAAAAAAGTTGCCATTCACTGTCTTTGGTCTTCAGTGATGATCCATTCTTAATCATCCTCAGTTTTCTGTTGCAAACAGAAATTATTTTGTCATCTTCCTTATTCTTCTTCTCTGTGGACACAAGAGCAAGGAGAGATTAGTCTTCTCATCTCTAGCAAATTGTTATCCCTACAAACCAAAAGATTACTTTAACTGTTCTCCTTCTGGTCCACTTCCTTTTGCACTTAGCATTTGGAAGTGCATAGAACTGATTTTAAGCCCTATAAGAATTTCCTTACAGTGTTCAAATATTTGTTTGAGCCATAGTATTAATATAAATTCTTTTATGCCTGATTTATGTAATTTGTGTGCCTGACATGGATGATTTGTTTCATTGACATCACTGTAAGAAAAAAAACCCAAACAAAGTTAAAATTAAGCATTAATAATTTATACATTTTTTAGACATTTGTTTCAGTTAAATAAAATAGAAATGTAGCCACATAAAAATCCATACAATTTTAAGCTGATTAGATCAATAAAGTATGATCTCATGAAGGATTTCATTATTATACTTCCTTTCAATTGTAACTGACTTCAGAAAAGCAGTTTCTGTACCTATTTTGTTTTGGAATACCGCAAAACTATTAAGTGGATTTATTGTCAGATTATTCAAAACATTCTGTTAGTTAAAATGAACATTTTTTTGGTAATGATTTAGTATTACAGATACTATAAAAATGATAATAAAATAAAAATAAACCTAAACATTCCCTTCAGATAGTTTAACCAGCATCAGCCTTCATAGTATAATAAAAGGTTTCAATTTTGTTTTTAAAATCTGATGAATTCATTAAACAATATTTCTAGAATTTACTGCTGCAGAGGTAAATCAGGAGAAATTCATGACACAGGATCCATCTGAGTCTATAAAGATCTTCAAAAAGTAGTCGCGAGGAAACCAGTATTTAAAGAAATTGTTTTATATGTGCTAGCTTTTTAGTGATGGTGAAACAACTGCTTATTAATGTGAGGTCACAGAAAAGCAAGACAAAGGTAACAAGTCTGAAAGCATAAAAAAAGCATAAAAACTAAAAGGGGACATGAAAAAAACATATGTACTTACAATCTGAGCATCACCATCTATTACCAGCGGCATCACACTAAGATTTTCATCTTTGGGCACGACTTGGGAGAACTTAAAAATAAAGGTAACAAGACAAACCTATATATGTTGCCTGTCATATCAGTGCCTCTAAATAATCTATATGCAGCTAGAATGAAAGACTAATATATGTTTTTGTTAAATTGACCTTAATTATGAAGTTTGCAAAATCTGGAGCAAGAGTTGCTACAAAGAAGCAACAAGTATATAGTTAAATTCAATATATTCACCTTCTCTTCTGATTAAGGCAAAATATAATTAGGCAATTTAAATAAGTACTACCATATCAACAGAATTGTGTACATTTTTACAACTGAAAAATAGAAATGGTGTTTATTGAAGATTACCTTGCAATGATATTACACATATTCCTGTTGTGATATTAAAAAAAAAAAAATCTAAGAATTCATTACAATTAAGTCTTGTATACTTCCAACTCTATCAATAGTGATGAAAGGGAAGAATGAAGTGGGAAAGTTACATCCCGGTTAAAAAAAATGCCATCTGACTAAGAATTAAAACTGTTCTAGAATTGTAACCACTGTAGAATTAAGTCACACCCAATTTTCACAAGCTGCTCACAAGCTGCTTTCAAAAGCTGCTCACAAGCTGCTTTCAAAAGCTGCTCACAAATTCGGGATACAAAAAGAAAAAAAGCAAAATTTTTTTGATGTAGTTTTAGTTGGAAGGCAGATTTATTTATTGACTGTTTCAGTTGTAGTTTCCCTTCCCACTCGTGAGGTGTGGAGAGTGCAATTTCAGTGATTCTGCTCTGATTCTTCTATAACTCTTCCACAGATGCTATAATGTCAGTCAACCCTGTCTCTCTGTAGTAGCTGACTGTCCCCCTAACACTGCAATTCTATTCATTCAATTCATATTGAATTCTATGGATGTATTAAAGGGACAGTTGGCTAGCATGGGGAGGACAGGGTTGATTGGCTAGGCTTCTGTGCAAGAATTACAGTCGAATTACAGCACAGACGCAGAAATTGCAGCCTGCTGCTCCATAGAAATGTTTGAATGGAAATGGTGCTGGAAAGAAAGAATTGTAGCTATCAGAGACATTGCTAATAGTAGGAAAGTCTCCCTAAAATTAATTCTCATTAAAAACAATTTGGGAAAAAAATAAAACTAAAATTCATTTTGAAGTACAGTGGTTTTGAAAAAGAATACAAAATCATTAAAAGACACAGTATTTTTTAAACTACAGTTGGAAAACTGTTATTCTAAGGATTGTGTTAGTTATACTGTTCTGACAGCAATACTACTCTAAAGCTTTGATCATCTAAATATCAGGGATATATTAAATCTAAATAGCAGATTTTGTGAGGAGAAACAGTTAAAATGTATTTATTAAAACAGAGTTTGGCATTTCCATCCTGATTCTTCATTCCAAAGACAATTTAAAAACATACCTACATAGATTTCTTAAACTGATATTGCTGATTTTAAATGTAGAATAAGTAGATATTTTAGGAGAATTTCAGATATGTTCTTAACATCCACAGAGCAAAATCACTTACATTAAAACCAGACAAATCTTCATTTTGGCTTTTGAAAGTGGTTTAACAGAATTTTAATGCTTTTGAGTTAATAAATGTGTGTTAATATAGTTATATTTTAAGATAGTAAGATCATTACTGCATATGGGGGCATAATATAATGATTCAAAAACCTCACTGACTGTCATCTTGCTTTAATTTGCTGTTATGAAATTCAAAAAGGTATTGCCTATGCTATGAGAGACACATTTAGTAAAAGATTTATATTATCCATCTATATCAGTATCTTCAAAGTATTTTTGAAGTGTGCCATAGCTTTCAGCTGCTTCCTTTTCATTTTTTGATACGGTAGTGATCTTATATGATACTATATAAAACATGTATTAACTCAGTAGATTCTTCCATCTGAGGCTTCCAATCTAAAATACTTTTTCCTACCACTTTCAGGTTATTACTGTCATTACTCTTTTTACCTATTTGGGCTTAATTCTATTTTTGTTGTAAGTATTTAATTTTTTTATCTCTGTGTCAGTTTTGACAGTTTTGCTCCCTGAAATAAATAAGCTGTACTATATATTCAAGACGTAGGAGAAAAAAAAAAAGTGGGATAGGAAATAAAATTAGTGGGACTTTTTATTTATACAAAATACCTGCTCCAGAATGGACTATATATAAATTTTTTAAAGAAAGTGTAGTACAGGTTTTGATTAACTGTTCTTCAAACTAATAATACTGATAGTAGTTCTCTAGTATCTCAACTTATACTTTTTATTATGGATATAGATAGAGTTGCTCAAACCAGTCTTTGGAATATCTAGATACCTTTGTTCTCCCTGATCATAGCTATTGTATGCACAGTTATGTGACTGCCACATAGTTATGGCTGGATGGAGTAGTACTGTGCTTCTGGTAAGGAACAAAAATCTCAAGATCCTGAAATGCATGTTTTTGACAGGAAGACAGAGAGGATTCAGCACTTTTTTGTTCAGGTGCTTATTTGCCCTCACTGATAGATTATTAATTCTTCCATTTTGGAGAGTCCATTAGCACTACTTCATCCTATACATATCACTTGTGTTTGGTTGATTGAACAAGATAGTTCACCAGGTGACACTACGTCACACACTATTTGCCTAGTCTGCACTTATAATTGTGCTCTGCTCTGCAGAGTGACTTGATAGAAGCGGTGCCAATCCAAAATTGTGAGCTGAATAATTTCCATGCTTAAATTTCATTGACATTTCAGGCATGTGAGGAGGCTCAAGTCAGGTCTTTTGAAGAGGTAGCTTTGGAGCTTGTGGCTTCAAGTCTGGGAGAATCAGAAAATGTTTTCCATATGATGGCAGTTTTGTTTGTGCTTTCTCCTCTGTCTTTGCTCCTGCACTTGTGTATCCCCCAGACCTCAGCTTCATGCCACTTCACTGATACTTTTGTAGAACTCATATAAATGTGGACTTGAAGTAGGATACTACACAATAACTGAAAAGGCCCCACAATAGAAAAAAGGTTACATATTTTAACACAATGAGTTTTACCATCACTTGCTCACAGAAGGACTCAGACTGAGAAAGCGCAGAGAGCGTAGTGCGGAGGCAGGATCAGCCAGGTAAAGGCAACTTCAGCTAACATTTCTTTTTTAAAATTGCTTTTGCTTTCTTTTTGCTTTTTTGCTATTGCCAGCATGTTGGGTTAAGACAGAAAGAAGGTGTCGTGGTCTTCTCAGGAAACATTAAGTGCCAGAGCCCCAGCATGAAAGAAAGAAATAGGGTTTTTCTGGAAAGTGATGCTTTTACCATACCTGGTTTCTACATTATTCAATAATTCTCTTGGTAGAACTGTCAACACTTAACAGATCCTATGATACTATATTTTCATTCTGGATGAAAATCTAGGATTAAAGGTCTAGCATGGTATCTCAGATGAAATGCTGGTTGAAATATATCCATTGTTTCCTGTTTATTGAGTTCCTTATTTGTTCAGTTCTAGCTATTAGTGTGTGGTCTTTTTAAACTGTTTAGAATCTTATAAAGTATTCAAAAGTTTCTTACATAAATATTAAGTAACAGGCATATCAGTGGCACCAAGAATTACTCTCTGCCACAAAAATTTTATGGAAGGGGAAAAATTTTTATCAATCTTAAGATTTCCCCAGAAGAGAACAAGTCAGAGAAAAGCACTTATCTTCATCAAGTTTTATAACCAAATATAGGAACTACTCTGACAGTGAAATTAATTTTGTTCTATAAATATTGACTGGTATTACTGATAGCTTGTTATTTGCTTTTTTATTGACTGAGTCCTGAACTTGGTTTTCCTCGTGTTTATTTCTGTATTTTTATTTTTTAGTTGTTTTTGTTTTCTTATTTGTTTGTTTTAGGGTTTTTTTTGTTTTGTTTTAATTTTATTCCTGTTTATTCAAGACTGCTGCCAGACTACATTTACTGTTTTGTGGAAGAGTGGAGGTAAACAAAACCCTTTAGTATTATTTTACAATTATTTATTTTTATGGTATAAAGAATACCCTTATTTCTTTTAGAATTTCAATCAAAAATACTTATTGAAGGTATTCCCTCATGTCTGTTTACACCTATACCACTAGTAAGAGTTTATTCTGACAGGGTTTTTTTTCCCCAGAAGCTAGATCTTATTTTTCTTAGTCCTGAGACCCAAGATTGCACTGTACTCTCTTAAATTTCTTGTATCAATTCTATGCTCTTAATTCTATGCTCTATGCTCCTGGGTTTACTGCTTGCTTAATATTTTCACATTTTATTTCTAATTTCTACCTTCGCTTTGATACAAGTGAGCTTTCATCATCTTTGTTATGTGTCTCGAGAAAGGGTGGTCTCTTAGCTGTGGGCCTTGCTTAAATTCCTTAGCAGGCCTTTTCTTTCAAAGATATCTCATAGCACAGGGACAAGACATTGTTGCTTTTCCTTTTAGTTCCTCAAAGGAAGTTATTTTAGTTATTACTCTGTTACTTGAACTCTTTAACATATAAGGAAGGTAATTCCGAAGTCTAATAAGAAAGCATATGACATTATGCTTTCATTATCCCCATTGAGCAAAGGTAAAGATGTGTAAGCTGGCTAGTGTGAATGCAACTGTACCATACAAAAATAACATATATTTACAGAGATTATGATTTATGTGTTCAGAAAAGGTTTTACAATGTGGATTTCTTACATTTGGACTACACTGTACAGTTAAAAAAAGTAGTCATCAATTTGCTTAGCTTTAGGTTGAGTCACATCTGAGCCCTGGATCAGAATTAAGTGGAAAAATGTGTTATGATGTCAGGTTTATTTCCTTGAACTCTAAATTTTTTCAATGCATATGGTTGGATCTGTATCAGGTTTTGGGATGTATAGTCAAAGATTCAATGGAATTCTGAAACAGACTACCTAAGAAATTAATATATAACATATCATGATATTTGACCGTTCCATTACTCTCTGAAAATAAAAACAATCAGTGGGATAATAATAATAAAAAAAGACATGATCTAATGAGTGTATTAATAGTGTGATATTGCAATAATTTCCACAAAAGAATGTGAATACAAACATTTGGCAAAATTTGTGTGACTGTTAATAAGAAATGACCTTTTGCACGCCTTGCTGATACCTGGACGAAACCTGTGAGTGTCTGAGATTAGTCTAGACAATGATATTACTAGTTTCGGCTAACATGAGGTGCAGACTGGGATATAGACAGGAGCT
>NW_016690216.1:5510633-5588814 GCF_001604755.1 Lepidothrix coronata
TCATTCTAAAGAAAAGTAAAGAAAGCATAGCAACTTGGAGGAAGTAATTGAAGCTGAAAATGCAAATGAAACCTCTGAGATTTATTAGAAGTTCCTAATTTAGAATTATTAGCATAGTTTTGGAATTTTAGCCATTACTGGTTGATCATTTAACAATGATCAGGAGTACTGTTTCCCTTACGTACTTGGAAAATAGCAACCTTTTTCTGCCACGTATATATGTTATAGCTATCCATCCCATTATCATCTCTTCAATGGACTATGAAGAGGAGTAGTATGACCAGCAGGACAAGGGAAGCCATTGTCTGTGCTCAGTACTGGTGAGACGACACCTTGAGTGGTGTACTGTGTTCAGTTTTAGGCCCCCCCCTTCAAAAACGACATCGAGGTGCTGGAGCGTGTCCAGAGAAGGGCAACAAAGGAAGGGTCTGGAGCACAAGTTTTATGAGGAGTGGCAGAGAGAGTTGGGTTTAGTCTGGAGAAGAGGAGGATAAGTGGGACCTCATTGCTTTCTACGATTACCTGAAAAGAGGCTATAATGGAGTGGGGATCAGTCTCTTCTGCCATGTCACAAGTGAAAGGATGGGAGAATATTACCTTAATTCATGCTAGGGAAGGTTCAGATTAGAAATTAAATTTTTTTTCAGTGGAAGAGTGGTCAGGGATGTGGTGGAGTCACCATCTCTGGAAGTCGTGTCTGGATGTGGCACTTGGGGATATAGTTCAGGGGTGATTAGAGACTGAAGCTGGAGCTGGATGTGCTGCTCTCATGACATCTCTGACAGGTTAAAATGTTTTGTGCACACCCGACTCATCTCTTATCTCCTGATTTTCTTTCCCTTCCTTCAGACAGTATTCCTTTGTGCGACATTTTAATCAAGTTCTAACAAATGAAGAAAAACTCACTATTATTAGGTATGCAAGACTATTTGTATTTTCTAGACAGAATCTTTTCAGAGAGCTATGATACCTGCACATCTCCCCGCAAAGCAGAGGAGGTCAAATTAGGAAGAGGTGAGCCTCTATATGTGACCTAGGAAAGATAACCTGTTTGCAGAACTGGCCAAGATGATGTGGTCTACATCAAGCTTCAGTACTTTCAGTAGTTTGCAGAGCATGACTAAGTCTTCTTTTCCAGCTGGTGCTTAGTATGTGTATTTTGACTTTAATATACAAATCGATCTACAATTTTCCTTACCTGAAAGGTTTCCTCACGTTTTCACAAATTAAATGGGAATAAGTTTATCTACCCTTTTTTGTATTTTAAGAATCCAGAGGTAAGTGCTCAACAACATTTTTCTGAAGATTTATTTGTTAATATATCAACAGAAAGCATTCTCTGATATCCAGCTTGAACTTTTTCATTCTTACTTTAATCCTATTACTGCTGTTCAAATCCCTGTTTATCATCCTGAGTGATTCTTCTGGCTTGGATTTACACTCCCAAGATATTCAGAGACTGTTATCAAGTCCCCTCTTTTCAGCCAAGAGGAAGCAGTGGTATATACTTTGTATATGTACATATATATGTATATATTATAATAGTTCTATTTCTGTATTGCTCTACCTGCCCTACAGTTTTCTGATAGTTTTTGTTGTCGAAAAGATCCTTAGTTTCTGGGTAGGATTTTGATAGTAAGAAACCTGTCAAATGTCATGCATTTCGGCTCTGCTGTTTCTTGAGTGACACAAAACTGAACGTAAGTTAAACAACTGGTTTTATACTGAATACAAAGAGAAGGACTGTGATTCTCTTCTATAATGAATCTCTCTTTAAAAAAAACCAAACAAACCAGAACCAATGATGCATTTATAATTTGTGTCAGTGATGTTAATTAAGTTCTATTAAAAATACTTGTCCAATTCAGTACTGTGATCAGTTCAATAACTGTTACCTTTAAATGTCTGCATTGTGATAGTTACGTAGAAACTCAACTCTGCAACTGAGATCTGTTCATGTGAGAAACTAGAGGAACACGAGAAGAAGATGGTCTTTTCAACAAGGAGCCCACAATCTTTATAAGTCCAAACAAGGAAGACAAGATAGCAGAAAAGAAAAGAATGAATGATAAGACAGGAATTAAGAGGAAAGAAGAAGACATAGTGGTCAGCATGGTGGGCAACAGTTTCAGATATGGAGAGTCCTGGGGCTCTCTTATGACAGTCACAAAATCTCAGAATCACAGAATATGTTGAGTTTGAAAGGACCCACAGGAATTATCAAGTACAACTCTTAGCCCTGCACAGGACCACCCCCAGAAGTCACATCATGTGCCTGAGAGTATCATCCAAACACTTCTTGAACTCTGTCAGGCTCGGTGCTGTGACCACTTCCTTGGGGAACCTGTTGCAGTGCCCAACCACCCTCTGGGTGAAGAATCTTTTTCTACTATTTGGTCTGAATCTCCCCTGACACAACTTTAGGCTGTTGTCTTGAGTTCTGTCACTGGTCACCACAGAGAAAAGATCAGTGCCTGCCCCTCCTCTTCTTCTAACAAGGAAGTTGTAGAGTGCAATGAGGTCTCCCCTCAGTCTCCTGCAGGCTGAACAGACCAAGTGACTTCAGCTGCACCTCATACAGTTTCATCTTAAGGTCCTTCACCATCTTCATTGCCCTCCTTTGGATGCTCTCTAATGGCTTAATATCTTTCTTATATTGTGGTGCTGAAAACTGCACACAATATTCAAGGTGAGGCTGCACCAGAGCAGAGCAGAGCAGGACAATCCCCTCACTACACCAGCTGGCGATGCTTTGCCTGATACCCCCTCAGACATATTTGGCTGCCAGGGCACTGCTGACTCACATTCAAATTGTCATCGGCCAGGACCCCAGTAGCATTCTTTCTATCCTTAAGTATGTTTCAAGTAATTTCCTTTCAAATATTTGCCTTAAAAGAAACATTTCATGTTTCACTTTCTAAATTTCTAATTTCTCCAGATGACACTTCATTAACTCTTTTTCCTAAATGATCTGTGCTTTGTTACATTACCTGTTTCTTTGATTTGTATTTGGCCATCTGTCTTCAGTACTCTCCAGCCTTTGCAGATCACAAGATAACATATTGGTAATATTTTACACATTATTAAAATTTTAGAATACATTTTAGAGACAACAGATACGTGACCAAATTTTTTTCGTTTTATGGAAAAACAAAGCAAACCAGGTAATTTTTACTTACAAAGGATGCATATACGTAACCATGGGCTTCAGCAATCTTTCCTTTCCAAAAGGAATTTACACAGTGCTACATCCAGTAACTATGGCCTGAATGTAGATTTGCTACAAGGAAAAATGTTATCTTAGCTTAGGGCTTCTGTGCTACAAATTGATGTAGCTTTGTTATAATGAAAACAGCAATAAACCATTGACACATACACGAAACAAAGTCTGTTGCTCTGGATTGCTGGACCTATAACAAAATCTCTGCATATTTAATGATAAAAGAAATAAAAATCACAGATATTATTTACAAGACTAACAATTTTCAGATTTACAATTTCTTATGTAAAAGTTATGAAAACCAAGTCCATATTTTATCACTTATGGGGTGTCTTTCATCAGAACAGTCCTTTTATTTTGTATTAATCTTCACCCAAAGGGTCAACAGCCTCAGGAATCTGGTCATGATTGGCATTCAGGCAGCTTTAAGGAGAAGAATAAGGTCCAGATTAGGTACTAGTCCAAAAGTATCATCAGTATTTCGATAGTACTGGAATAACAGACGGGGTGGGATAGTCGCATTTTTAATGGTGAAGAGTATGTAAAAGGATCATTTAATTTGAAAAACCTGGTTGTTGTGCAAGATATGATAACAGGTAGTGAGGTGATCAGGTTTGATGTGTGTGAGAAAAAACAAAAGAAATTTTCTTTTTCAGAAAAGTTTCACTGTCACTAAAGTGTATTGAAGGAAATATTTGTATGTTATTTATTAGAATTCTGATTTGGAAGACTATCTGATCACCTCATTAATTTGAAAATTATGTTCCTTCTATTCTCCCTTAAAGAAAAATGAAATGGTGGCTATTGTAATATTTGCAAAGAAGTTGCTGTATGATTCCTCTTTGGAACACAAGTTGCTCTACATTTTGTAGTATAAGGGATATTGTCTATATTTTTTCCCTCATTCTTCTAATTTATGCACCTTATACATCTTTGTGGGTCAGTAGGCTGTGTCTGTGCTTTAATGTAGCAGAATTTCAGTTTGCTCGATTTTCAGCTGCACAATGGAACACATTTGACTGTTTTGTACATGAGGCTATTTTGTTGGGTTTTACCTAAATAGCTTTTAGTATTCCTGTAAACTGAGATTACAGCAATGCTGATCTTTATAAGTGCAGTATTTTATTAATCTCTCTATAGGGTAGTGTGTGCTTTGGTGAAAACTAGATCAAAGCAATATATTTCTATTATCTAGACATTTCCACTAAAGGTAAGCCAGCAGCTACTCCTAGGAGCATTTCTGGGCATAATTTAGAAAAAAAATTTTGAAATGTTGCTCTGTTTGAACTAGAATAAAAATGCATCTTGTGTAAACACAATAGGAATTTTCTCTTGTGTTTCTTAGAATTGCAGAATGGGTTTTGTACAGTGATAGGTAGAGCTCTCTGCATGGTGTTATAATTGAAACATTGTTGTATGTTACAAGATTCAGTTTTTGATCTCTTCTTCATAATAGTCACTCTTTAATCTTTTTCTCTCTGTTGCCTCATTTTGCCTTCTCAGTGTATTACGCATGCTGAATACCATTATTGCTTTTGGTTATTAACTAGGGATGGATTTGGAAAAAGTAATTTTGTGCTGGCTTGATGTAGCAGAATAAGCTGTCAAACATCATACCAAGTGACAGTGTGATGTCCTTCTGTGGAGCTGCAGCACAGTATGTGTTACAGCTGGAAGGTTATAGGTAATCAGAGAGGATTACCAACGGCAGCTTTATTAAATATCTGTGGAGGTCTACTGTGGCTGTGACCAGATAATATGAGCTTCTAGTATGAAAACAGGAAATTATTAATAAACTGGATTGGCTGTTCTGAATGCCCTTGCAAAAGTTTATCTAATTTTATTTTCTTGGGAGATTAATGTCAAGTATTAGATTTATTATTACTTAAGGTGTAGGCCTTTTATGCTTAGAAGTGATTCCCTTTTAATTTGTTATATTTCCCTGGATGTTTGATGATATTAACATTGTTTAAACCAGAATGTTTCTATTCTCATTTTCTGGTAAGTAAATTTTGGCAGTTCAGAGTACACTGGTTTATGTGGTTTTTCAGGTTTTTTTTTTTGTTTTTTTTTTTTTTAATGTATAATAAAATACAGTTCAGTAGAGATAGAAGCCAGCTTTAACATTCATCATAGTCTTCCTGTCCAATACCATGTTTTATGTATATAAAATGTACTTTTCTTTTGTCATTTCCCATAATTTGCATTGTGCTCATTTTTCTACATACTGAAAATTTATAACTGGTTTAATTCAACACTTTCAGCCAAAACTAATATTTCTTAAGGCAGAAATTGCAGATTTACTTATGAAAAATTACTGAAACATTTTTGCATAAAACTGTAAATTAAACTTAAAAGTGTAAAGAAATCATATCGTCAATTTAGATACACTTTTATCTCTTCAGAAAGATTAAAAATGTAACACCTTAGGTTTAGCACTGTGAAGTTTGACAAGCATTGAAACAAAAAAAGGAAGTGTAAATTTTACTAATCAAAACATCTGTACTATGCAGCCATTTACATTTTCCTATCAAGACATGAGAGAAATGTTAATTTTAGACGACTCTTTTTATGACCTATAATTACTGTCATTAAGAAAGCTCTGGAGACGTACAGGGAGCTTTGACTGAAATACAGTTTGACATGTTCTATAATTAATGCTGAATTAACGTGCTACGTATGTGCCTCAGAAGAAAAAGGTTTCTTTTTACTCAAAGAAAAGTCAAAGAAATTGTATTACAGTAATGCCTGCTAACATCACTATATTTAAAGTTATGTCACTGGTTCTCATGCAAACCCCGTTTTTTAGCAGCTTATCATGCGGCTGTTGAATGATCTTTGGATTCAGGCACTGACCTGTTTATGATTTCAACCCATAGGTCTTATATTTCTTTTTGTTTAATATTCATATGCATGTTTCATTAAATGTTGATTTGTATTTAAATTACACCTATGTTCTTTACAGGTTTGGCTTACCCTTTTGAACTTGCTATAAACAAAAGTAATATGCCTTGCGCTAAATATATTAAGCTTTCATGTGTATTCACATTGTAGGCCTGAGTTCATGAAAATTAACAAAAAAAGTCATGTTAGGTATTTGTTTTAAAGTATAAAGTTATTTAATGTATTATTGTGGAAGTATCCCTTTCACCATTACCTGCTTTACTTTATGCTTTCTGGAAATGCTGTGGACATTGTCATACTTTAAAACTATTCCGAGTTTACTGAAAAAAACCCTGAAAATTCCATTTTAAAAAAAATAAAAGAACTATCAAAACAATCTTAATAATTTAAAGGACCACACAACAAATCCTTTAACCATGTCAACAGCTCTTATTTAATGACGATCATACTTTACATGTGGGGCTGAACAATGTATTTCAATACATATAGCTAAGAAAAAAATTAATGGCCTGCTTCAAAGATAAATCATAAAGCAGGTACCATTAGTTAGCAAATATAAAAGATTTTTAAGTATTAGATGGTGAATCTATAGGACTATTAACAACACAATGAACACACAGAAACATCTAAAGAGCAGGTATCTTCATATTACAGGTTGTAAACCAATTCCAGTTTCCTACCTTGGATTACAGTCCAAAAACATCAACATTTTCATATTTTTTATCTTTTCTCCTAAATAACATGTGAGACATTCTTAATACTAAAAAAACCTTAATCTGCCTAATTGCTATGAAATTATCTTTAAGAAAAATAATTTATTTTCTTTGAAGTTATATGTTGGTCAATTGTACACTGGAGACATTAAATTCCAGTGTTCATAATCTACAGGAAAAAGTCCTCATGTCACTGTAAATAAGTGGATACTTTTTTTAAAATTTCAATCTAGTAAATAATTCTAGCAAAATATATTAGGGCAAACATTATCTACATTTTTCCTTCACGTTGTCTGGGGTTTTTTTATGAAATTAGGAATACTTCATATTTTACATTTCATTTCATCATTTTCATGTTTTTGATCATTTTCCTTATCTTCTTTACTCCTTTTTTTTTAACTTGTAAAGTGTGCACTTTTAAGATGGTGTGAGCAAGGTTCATTCTACATAAGATACATACGATTGATTATATAAATGCTGATGTAGTATTTTTAATACTCATTTATTCAAATTTTTTTTTTTAAAGTTACCATTTTGAAGTAAATTCCAAAGTGATATATATCAGTGGAGGTCTGCTGAACTTTGCTGAAATTTACTGACTAACACCCATTAAAGAGCTGATCATTTCTATGATGCCTTGAATGCAAGTTCATACTAAAAATAGATAAACTTATTCTTTCTACAGAATAAAATCAATTACTTTATCTGAAAGGTTATAATTTATTTAGAACTTCAGAATTAAAAACAAATAAAAAGCATTTGCCTACAATGACTTTTAGCAGCCCTTTTTTACTATTCCCTTACCTATATTTATTAGGATCTTGCCAGATCTTTTCTCACACACCTGCATCATCTCACGGATCCTTTTTTCCTATGTAATAATATATAAATTAGATAACATTTCTGTTGTAGACTCTAGGACATCCCACTAAAGATTTCTTCCCTGTTGAAAATTCAATATGTTTTTCAACTTTTATTTCCTAAATCTTGTATAGTATCAGATCTGTAAACCTTTCACCTCATCTGTAACTATTACTTTTCTTGATAACTTTTGGTGAGGAGATTATCAACATTATTTTGGAAGCTTAAGTAACTCAGGTCAAGTTTCTCTATTACTTAATATACATCTGATGTTGAGAAAAAACCGTTTTTAATCAGTTGCTTAAGAACAAATTTTTTTTGTGTTCTTAACATGTCATAATCATCTATATGTTTCTAACTCTAATTACTTTTTTCAACTACTTTGAAAGAAATTGTGAAGACAGTGGTCACCAATTGTCAGGATTGTTCCTAAAGTATTTTTGTAACAGTTCACTACTTTTAGCAGATTAAGATAGTAACACTACTAATAAAGTAGAAGAAAACAAAAGTGTTAAAACAAATACTTCTTTGTGTAGAAAAACTAGTGTGATGGCTTATAACGCGTTAGGATAATTAATTGTTCTCTATCAATAACATCTGCTAGAGAGAAACCTTTTCAGTCAGCTAGCCAGAGTAATTTGCATCAGCGTAGCAAAAGAGCTGGCAGACCTCTCAGAGTTATTGGTGTCTGTTTACTTTTCAAACCTGGGAATACTGATAAAAAATCCATCAGTACAGAACAATAGTTACCTTACTCCAATACTAAAAACTGGCGAGTAAATTGACTTAGGTATCACGTTTGGCATTAGCTTTAGGTGATGTTAGGAAAACCTCAATAAGTCTTATACAGTGGAATTATAAGTAACATTATTTAATGTGCTTTTAAGTAAAACATTTTTTGGGTAAGTAAACTAATTAGTATTTTGATTTGCAAGGAACATGTGTAAATTTAATATTTTACATCTTAGACCAACATTTTCCTGTCAACGCTCTTGCACACTTCTAACACAACAATTATATTCTGACTAAAAAAATTATCCTTAAGAACATACATAAATAGGTTTAAATGTTAGATCTAAAACTACCACATCTCTGATTACCAGTGGCTCCAACAGGGATTTGTAAAGATATAAAATTGGCCAGTTGCCTTATCAATGGTTTGAAAGTAAAGTCACTGTAAATAAAATAAAGATGTGCTGTAAGAAGTGCTATCTGCTATATCTAAGAACTAGGGAGTGTCCTGAAAAGGAGGATTTGGAGAATAACCTAGTGGTTATATGGGAAGTAACTCAGTATCAACACCTAATGCAACATCACAGTGACAATGTAAAGTGACAGATTACTCTTGGAGTATGATGCATTTTGGATGCATAAGTAGAAGACTTGTGGAAAAGGAGGTAGTGATTTTGTTGTCATATAAGATATTGGTGGAATTGATGTTAAAACTGGAAAGAGTTTGGAAATTGGGTGGAAAATGATTCATAGAGTGCAGAAAACATCTTATAATGGTGGACAGTTATAATTCAATCTGACCTCTTTTTCAAAAAGTAGGTGATGAGGTGGCTTTGGCACAAATACACTTGTTAGAAGGAAATACCAACAAGCAAAGGTTTCTTCAATCTAATTAAAAAAGACATAAAAAATCTTGATGTTGAAGATAAGAAGTTTTAAATGAGAAAGGTATACTTTTAAAAAGTAAGCATAACTTGCTACAATAGGCAAGTGAGACACTTGTCTCACTGCTTCTTTATAGGGAGGAAGCATTTTCTTCCAAGACTTTTCCCTCTTCTCCCCTTGCAAGAATTCAAATTTTTTCCATGTCAGTTACCATCCTCCAGAACTGTCACATATTCATTTGCTGCTACTGCTTCTTCTTCTTCTTCCTCGTCTTCTTCTTCTTCTTCTTCTTCTTCTTCTTCAAATATGGGATCAGTCTGGCAAATTATTGAAAAAAGATGTGGCAAGCATATTGTTGTCAGCAATGTCTATGAGTCAAGTTCCTAATTAGTTATGTGATGTATGCATTTTTAAAAAATAACAGACTGATGATCAGAAGTATGCCATCAAGTAAAATGTGAGTTTTCTTACCCTTTTAAACTTAAACAATCATTGTTAATAATTCCACCTATCCTCTGGTAGAATTTTTCAGTGTTCATTTTAGATGACAAAGTAGCTTACTGAAAAAGGATAATGGGTTGACTGGTTAGAAAAAAGATTGTGAAAATATAAGTTTACATGTGAGTCAACTTCATACAGATGTGGATATTCACTTCACTATTCAGAACTGGATATAGGAAATGGTAAGAGTCTTGCAAATAAGCAAGTGGAAATTGTAGCCCACTCAGAGAAACATGGATCTTGGCATCAGGAAAGGGGTAGAGAGTATATAAAACCTGGAAAGGAAATTTTCAGTATTTCAGTTTTACTTAGTATTCTAAGCCCAAAATGAAAGAAAACTATAAAAATTGATTCAAAAATAAAAATTAAAAATAGTTTAAAAATAGTTTGTTTTATTGAATTAATAAAACATTTACATATTTTTGCCTTTCTGGATACATGAAATTATTCTGCTGACTTTTGGTCAGCTTACTGGTAGTGGGTAGTAAGGGGTCAAACAAAATACCAAAGCAGTGGGTAAGGATGAGATGGGATAGAGAAGGAGGAGTTATTTACAAATAAAGACAAAAATGTATCTTCTGATTCCAGAAGATTGCTGATACTGTCCATCTTAGAATATCATTAGAATATTTAGGGGTTTTCTCTCCATCTTGATTTCAGACTTAGTAGTAAGATATGATAGGTTCTTTTACTGAGACTGAGAATCATAGACTGTCCATTAGCAAAATAAGTGTAAAGAGGGTAACATGTATCTCCCTTTCTTATTTTATGTAAAGAACTTAATTTATATTTTAGTATGTATAACTTTATCTACATTTTAAGTTTATGTCTGTCATTTAGAAATTGGGAATTTAAATATATGCATGAAAATACCACAAGAAAGTAGGGACTAAACATGTTTTATTGTTTTAAATCAAATGGAAATTCTCTAGGTAATTGTTAGAAAAGTTATTAATTGGTTGCCTTTCAAAAAACAGGGTCTGAAACTACTCAGGGATCACCTTTCTTCTCAATAATCTTGTCATTACCAGTCTTTTTACTCATACAGTCTTACTTCATCTTTCACTTCTAGTCTTTGTTCAGGTAGCTTTGCTTTTAGACAGTACACGAACATATAAAATGTACTCACCTACTTTTCATTAATTGATTACTCTGGCAAAAAATTATACTCATGAATGAGGTATACATTGATGTATGAGTATATTTTAAATAAAGAGCTATTTTATAGAAGTGTGCATATGCAAAGAGTAAAATCAGTAAAATCAATCTCTAATTTTGTGAATAACAGAACAAATAAGCAAATGAAACAGAAAAAATTTTTGTGTGGCATTCTTTTAGCACTTCCCTAAAATTTAGTAAAAGACATAGCTCCATGTTTTAAATATTCTATTTTATGTGTTTTGCAGAGTATAAGTGTTTACAGTGAATTTTTTTTCCTTCTTGAAAGCACATCCAGCAGTGAAACAGAGACAGAGTGTTTTGGTTTGTCTTTCAAAATTGCCCTTAAAATAATCTTTTGCCACTACTCCATTTTCCTTTCTGGACTGAGCAAGAAACATTGATTATGTTTCAGTAATCACAAACACAGATGTGTTCAAACATGTTAAGAACAGAAGCAGGGATACTCCAATCCTCAGCTGATGAATGCTGTTTCTAGAGGAAAAGGTCCCAGTCTGTACTTTGGTAATGTGAGAATCTGGGGAGAGAAAACAGTCCCATATGTGCACTGAAAATTATCTAGTGAAGATTGAACTTGTAAAGGAAAGTCAATTGTTTCACAAATATGAAGTGAAGCATGTGGACTTTGCAAGATTTTTAGAAATGAAAAAAAAAAAAAAAAAAATGGAAATATTTGTAAGATTGAAAAACTTTTTCAAGGTATTTTTACAGTTAGAAAATATTTAGGAAAGTATTGTTAGATGCTTAAACAATTTAGTACTCTTTATCTCTTTTGAGACAAAATATTAAAAAACTATTTTTGTGGCTACACTATTCTTTTTCAAGAGAAACAAAGCCTACTTAAAAATAATATTTCCTAGATAAAGCAAAAATAAATTATATTTCCTGATGTTTGTTCTTTATTTTCTTTCTCTTTTTCTTTCTCTTTTTCTTTCTTTTTTTTAACAGGTGCTCTCAATATCTTCGTAGGACACTTATACTGCTCAAAAAATGAAATCTGGTGTTGACCAATTATCAAAATAAAGAACTGTGAGTTTATAGATAACCCAAATAAAAGGCTTTCTCCAACATTTAGAAGTTTGCAAGGGGTGTAAAGAATACTACATTACACCTTGTCAACACTTTCTACTTACTGTTTGATAGGTTCTGTTTTGCTCAAAAATTATGATATGCTAAATAGGACTGCCGCTTCAAATTATTTCTTAATGGGAGCTGTATAATGCATTTAAGAACATTGACACCTAATTCACAGTTTCTTGTACTACCAGTGTTTTCTTTTTTTTTTTCTTTCTGAATCAGGAGAACTTTATCAGTGGAATGTTCATCTAAGAACTCAGCTAGATTCTATTTCTTCATATTTATTATAAAAGCACCCACAAGGTGCTATGTGTTTTGCAATCCCACTAAATAAAAATTCTTTCTCTGCAAAATACACATTCTAAAAAAATTAATAGTGTTTTGATAAGGGGGTTGATTTATTTATGTAACCATTGAATAAAATGAGAAGACATTTTTTTTCTTCATTGGATTTGTTACCATTAACAATTTTTCAGCATCTCTTGCAAGTAAATCCCATTACATTAACACATTACCACTCTATCTGTAATACTTCCTTGCTATTTCTTTCATAGTGCATCTAAAATGATGGGAGTGCCATATAAATGATGCTTAGTTGCATGCCTTAAAAGAAAAACTAGGGATTTAGTGATAACTAACTCTGATTTGGAAGTAATTTTCCTTTTAATAAAGGAATGGTTTTGGTATTTTTCTGTGTCCTTTATGTATAGGATTACTTTTTCTAATATTTTTCTCTTGGTTGCATTTTTCCAGGACACAGTCACTTTAATAAATATATCATGTGTACAAAATAAAATACTGTAACAAGTTTATATGCTGCAGGTTTCCTGATACAGATTTGTGACAATAGGCAAATCAAGTTTTTTTAGGGTACTACTTTGAAGCTATACTACAATAAGTTTCCAATTACCTTGTACAAATCAACATCACAGTAGCTATTTTATTCTACTGCATCACTACAGGGAGATGGAATGGAGTCAAACTTTTCTTCCTTTCATTCATTGTCAGCTGACGAATGATGGTCAATTGGTCAAGGAGGTCCTTGAAGTCAATTACAGAGGGGTGCTTCCTTGCTGAAAGAGGAATCATCTGCTGCATCATGCTCACCTGTCCAGATACACCTCTGTTTTATTCCTTAATCTGCTCAGCAGAAGGAAGATCTCTTCCGCTTGAAAAATATTTTGGCATCGACACAGTTTGAGATATAGGTTGGCTTAAGGACTGATTTCCTGTTACTTATCATACAGGCAATAACAGTTTTTTAATCCTGAAAAATTATTTTTCTAGATATTTGTAGTAGTTTCTTGCCCATTTATTTATTTATTTACTTTCAATTAGTGTCATTGCTCAGGTTATGGTTGGAATTCAGACAGCTAAGTTCCACCTGAATATGAAGTTCTTTACTGCGCAGGTCCTGTCACACTGGAACAGGTTGCCCAGAGAGGTTGTGGAGTCCCCCTCACTGGAGGCACTCAAGAACTGTCTGGATGCAATCCTGTGAAACGTGTTTTAGGAAGACCCTGACTGAAGAGGGAGCTTGGAGCAGATAATCCACTATGGTCTCTTCCAACCTTACCCATTATGTGGTTCTGTGACTTACAGGAAGCTGTTGACAAAAGACACCAGAGACAGATTAGTTTTCAAAACAAAATGTAGTTCAGAAAATGCAGAAGATATTTCTATATCCTGCAAAAATCTGGAATAACATCAAATGAATTGTCTCTCTGTCAGCATATAAATGCATACAGCTGCATGATTTTTTTGCTTGAGAAGGAGGTGTGGGGGGAGGGAATTGAGGAATTTCAGTTATAAACTTTATTCCAGTATATTCAGTCATCACTGCTGGCTGTCCAGGCCTGCTATGACCACTCCTCTGATATCCATAATGGCCTTTTATGACTAAGGGATAATAGCTAATGAAACCTCTACTTTAATAATTAAATAATGAAAAATTATGGCAAGTTTTTTCTATAAATGCTATACAGAGTCCTCTTTTTACTTACTTTTGCCAATAAAGAGGCCAAGAAAATCGCTTCGAATACATTAAAAGTCTCTAAATAGATTTGTAATAACAAATATTGCATTAGTAACCTTCAAGAAAAGAAGAGACCTTAAAAGGGCTTAAGTAAGTGAAACTGTTAATGCAGTACTACTTAGCTGTAAATGCAAAGTATTTTAGTAAAGCTGAAGGGTAACTATCTACTGCCTATTGTTTCTCTCTGAAATTTAAATTCATAACCTCACCTAGACAGAAATGAAAAGATAGAGAAAAAATTGTGCTTTTAAAGATTTTTTTTCCCCTTTTTTCCCCCTGTGTTAGACACTAATATTTCCCTGTATTAGAAAATAGTAGATATCATGGGAGAAGAAAATCGAGAAACAGCAGATGTTGTCTCACTTTTACAGTTATTGATACTGAGCAAGTAGTAATTTGAAACCACTGAGATTCAGTATTGTATGTTTATGGGTTTATTTAAATTGCTAAAATGGAATACTTTTATGCCTTTAAATATTTTATGACTCATGTCATTTATGTTTTAGAATCTTATCCATGTGAGTTGTGCAATGGTAGATTTTTTCAGCAACTTTTATTTGTTTTAAGATAGAAGGAAATTACAACTTTAAACCATAGATGACAGAGGGAAAAAATAGTGGGAAAATAGAATAGTAAACGTATTAGTGAGAACACTAAATGTTGCATTTGTGAAGCAAAGACACGTATTGAGTATTCAAGGAGCCCCAAATAAGTAGGATAATGTGAATAAGGAAAATGTTACTTTCATCTGTAAGTGTAGCATAAACTAACCCAAGCAGAGTGCAGAAGGCTTTGTCGTTTTTAATATTTTTGTATATCATTACATCTTTTTCCCTGTAACTTTTAAAAGGTGGAAGAATTATCTTAGTTAGCCTATAGGACCTTTGTAATTTAAAAGTCTGGTTTTGAAAATGTGCCTGAATTATTTGACCTTTGACATGTTATAGGAATCTACTAATCAAATATTACTTTTTTTCTAAATTTCCTCAAAAAAGTAGAAAGTAGAACAATTGTTCATTCTGGTATAGACCTAAACATCAGTTCTAGCAAAAAAAATCTTAGTCTTCAGAAAAAAAATCTTTGTAACGTAGGGTATGTTTATTACATTGCCATTGTCTGTCCCTGACAATTCCCACTGAGTAGTCTGGAATGTGCTACTCTATAATAAAAATATACTTTATTTTCTTTTGTCCTACTCTTTCTGAAAATAATTGTTCCTTTATGGGAAGTGGGAAACAACACAGACTCTGGAAGAATGGGGAAGATCATTTTTCCTTTGCGGGAAACTTAGCACATCCTGATAGGAGAGACAGAGAGAAAGTTTGCAGTACCACAGTTTGTGGTGGGCAGCATGTTCATTGTGTAAAGCTGCAAATCTACAACACAGACAGAAATGGAAAGTGCTGTGAGAGGCAGGGAGACCCCACAAAGCCTCAGAGGAGACAAAAGGAAGCTCCCTATGGAGGGAGCAGTGGGATTTTGATGACGTTTGCTGTAAATCCAAATTATGTTCATGGACTAAGCCTAGAAATCCAGACTGGAAACAGGCCCTTCCTGCAAGGGATCAATGAGAAAGAGGACAAGTGATCTGGGAAGAGATGAAATTCATTTGGGTAGGTAATGGGGTAAGGAAGGCCAAGACAAAGTTGGAACCTGACGAGGAACACAAAGAATGACAGGAAGGGCTTCTACAGGTATCTAAATCAGAAAAGAAAGGTCAAAGAAGGTGTATCCCCCCTGATAAAGAGAAGGCTGAGGTACTCAACAATATTTTTTGCCTCAGTCTTCAGTGGCAACCTCTCTTTCCACACATCTTGAGGGGATGGACAGCAGGATGGAGACTGGAGGGGCAAAGTCCCTCCCACTGTAAGAGAAGATCAGGTTCATGACTACCTGAGGAACATGAATGTACATAAGTCTATGGGACCTGATGAGATGCTTCCCAGAGTCCTGAGGGAATTGACTGAGTAGTTGCAAAGCCACTCTCCATGATATTTGAAATGTCATGGCAGTCAGGTCAAGTCCCAGTGACTGGAAAATGGAAAACATTGTTTCCATCTTTGAAAAGGGTAGAAGGGAGGACCCTTGGAACTATAAGTCTCTCAGCCTCACCTCTGTGCCTGGGAAGATCATGGGACAGATCCTTCCACTAGCAATGTTAAGGCACATGGACAGGAAGGTGATTCGACTGCCAGCACAGCTTCACAAAGGGCAAGTCCAGGCTGACCAACTTAATGGCCTTCTATGACGGAGTGACTACATCAGAGGATAAGGGAAGTGTTACAGACATCATTTATCTGGACTTCTGTAAGGCCTTTGACATGGTCCCCCACAATGTTCTTCTCTCCAAACTAGACAGAGATGGATTTGATGAGTGGACTCTTAGATGGATAAGAAATGATTGGATGGTCACATCTAGAGGGTAGTGGCCAATGGCTCAGCATCCCAATAGACATCAGTGGCAAGTGGTTTCCCTACCCTTGTATTGGGGTCTGTATTGGGGCCAGTGGTATTTAACATCTTCAGTAATGACATAGATGAAGGGATTGAGTTCAGCCTCACCAAACTTGCAGGTGACACCAAGCTGAGTGGTGTGATTTACACACCTGAAGGACAGAATACAAAACAGAGGGACTTGGACAAGCTCAAGAAGTGGGCCCATGGGAATCTCATGTGGTTTAATGAGACCAAGTACAGGGTGCTGCATCTAGGTTGGGGCAACCCAGAGTATCAATGAAGCTGGGGGATGAACAGATCAAGGACAGCCCTGCCAAGAAGGACACTGGGGGTGCTGTTGGGTGAGAAGCTGGACATGAGCTGGCAATGAGCACTCACAGCCCAGAAAGCCAATTGTATCCTTGGCTACGTCAAAATCATCATGGGCAGCAGGTTGAGGGAGGTGATTCTGCCCTTCTATTCCACTCTTGTGAGACCCCATCTGGAGTACTGCATTCAGCCTCGGGGTTCCCAGCATAGGAAGGACGTCAACCTGTTGGATTGAGCCCAGGGGACAACCATGAAAATGGTTGGAGGGATGGAGCACCTCTCCTCAGAGGAAAGACTGAGACACTTGGCTTTGTGCAGCCTGGAGAAGAGAAGGCTTTGGGAAGACCTAATTGCGGCCTTCCAGCACCTGAAGGGAGCCTACAAGAAAGAGGGATAGGGACTTTTTACAAGGGCATGTAGTGACAGGACAAGGGGGAATGGATCTAAACTGAAAAAGGGAAGGTTTAAATTAGATATTAGGAAAAAATTCTTTACTGTGAGGGTGGTGAGGCACTGGAACATGTTGCCCAGAGAAGTTGTGGGTCCCTGGAGGTGTTCAAGGCCATGGTGGATGGAGGTCTGAGCAACTTGGTCTAGTGGAAGGTGTTCCTGCCAATGGGAGAGGGAATGATTCCTCTAATAATGGGTTCTTTTAGGTGAAAAGCCTTTCAGCCTCCTTTGGAAAGCCTCCTGAAGTGGTACATGTGGTTGAAATGGGTTCCACCATACTTTGAGTCAGTTAAGATGGCTAAATATATTTCAACATGAGCGACCATCATATTGACCTAAAATTCTAAGGCTGTAGTGATGGCCTACATCAATGTCAATGCTGACTGCTTCAATCCCAGCCTTTCCCGTGTCCTTGCGCATATTTCCAATCATCACCTATACCCGCTTTGGATGGTGTCAAACTCTTTGCCAAACTGCTTCAGCATGTTAACCTAGCAGAAAACTGTTTTCTTATGTTGTCTTAAATGTGTGGGCTTAAATAGCTTCTTGCAGAGTCAGATAAGGGGCAGAAATAAGTTGAGAGAGGACATATTAAGGCAGCTGTAGCAGATAGCGTTTAGATAAGTCTGAGCTACTCTGGAAATTTGCTAGTCACGCAAACATACAATCTACATTGCCTATGTTTTTTCAGGTATCTGCTTTGATAAATCCACAGCAATAGATTCACAGAGGAGTCATCATTTGGCATACACAGTTAGTACAATATCCTGGGGTTTTTTTCCACTCAGAAGACATTTGTGCATATAAACTAATTTGATGGTTTAACCACATGTTTCTTATCCTGTATGTTTAACAGTTTGTGCACTTCCATATGCATATATTGGAGAACAGCACCTAGTAAACTGAATGGCACGTTTCTTCTTTCATAGATTAATGTATGTAACATATACGATACATTTGTTTTATGTAAAGTGAAATCAAAAGGATGCAAACCATTTTTACAGAAGAATATTGTGCTTAAAACTAAGAGTTCAATGCAGCCTTTATTTTGAGCTGCAATCTAAGCAAATAACTCAACTGGTCTGCAATTAGAATACAGTTTCCTGTAAATAGGAAAGTACCCCACAACACATTAGTTTGCATTTTCATCAGACCTAATCCAGACATACTGGGCTAAGCTGAATTCAGCAAACCTAATATACACAGCAGCCTCAAGTCCAATATAAAACACAGTATTAAAGTGCATGGACTCTTGTTCTAGTGGTACCTAAGGGTAGTGTGAGAGGTGGATGGTTGGCAGATCTTTTCCATGTCAGACCTGCCAAGCTTCGCCCAACACAAAGCCTTGGGGAGCTGGGATGGGCAGATCTGCCACCTCTCCTCCTGAAGTCAGCTCACTGTGCTGCCAAAAATACAAGACTTGAAGACTAAAAAGGAATCAAGCCAAAAGGAAGCAGGGAGACTTCAAGTCTAATCCCTAGTCCCAAAACAATTTTTGCCTATTTTTTTCTTCTTCCCAATGACTGTAATATAAACATATAGATAATTTGGGAAACAGCAACCAGAAGTTTCTAAGAACCAGTTTTTCTATTCAACTACTTATTCATAGTGATGTGCATTTCTTTTTTGCACCAGCAGCATGATTTTACTTTGGTATTCTCTTAGGCAAGAAGGTAAGTCTACTGATGCATTATGGATTTGTTAAAACATGAATTAGAAATTGTGCTTCTTTTAGTGACCTCAAAGAAAAACCTGGATTTTATTAAAAACATGCCGCCAAATTGTTAGTAGCTTTTCATCTTTATTCCCCAAAGCATAGCAGCAAAGAAAAACTTCACTGTTTAAGGGGAAATCACAGAATATGGGTTTGCACAAGCAAAATAATAGTCCCTTTCCCAAACTTCTCAGAGCCCATTGTGGCAGTCTTTCCCCATAAAAATAAGTATTTGGTCTTTTTCCACATTATTTGCATCTTCTTTATATTTCTGCAGGACACATCCTTTCTTTCTTCTTTTTTTTTCTTCTTTTGAAATTAGCTCAACCAGGAGTTCAAAGTAAAGCCCCTCGACCTTATTTCTACCCCCTTTTTCCTCCCCACAAGCTTCCTCCTTCAGGAAAACTTGCTGTATTTGGACAGGTATTTCAAGGACTTAAGTTGAAAATATTAGGATGTTTCTGCACTTTAATAGTAGAGAACTTTTATTTTAAGCTATTACTGAAAAGTCATTCTTTTTCTATACAAGTTGTAAATGGATGCCTATTTATTTGGTTTCAAAATCAGAAAGCTCTCAAATGCATTATATTACATTGTCTTAAAGTGCCTAAAGTACAAACTAATGAATACTCTTGATTACTCTCTAGTTTCAAGAATTTACTTCAATATACTGTCTGTCACTTTTCCTTACCATATGTCAGACAGGAAAAAAGAATGAGAATGTTTACCGATATACTAACAGGGCATTGCATACCATTTACTGCCTTCATCACGAGAGCAAATAAGGGTGAACAGTAGATTGATTGTGTTCATTGCCTTCAAAACACAAGAGAGCTGCTGAGAAGGGTGTTGCAATTGTCAGTCATATCAGTTGTGGCACAAATCGCATGTTTTCCCCTTCTACTGAAGAGAGGGAAGGGAAAATTTGTTGCGCATTTAAGGAATGCAAATAAATGCTAGTTTCTCTTGCAATAATTAAGAGAAATCATGAGTTGCTCAATTTGATTTAATCTGTTTCAGAGACAGGTAACTACACTATGAGCTGTAATTGATGTTACATCTAAAGGTAGATAGAAACTCAAAACTCATGTAATTTTCTCTCTGTATCTACTAACTTAAGCACCTGAGTGTAAGAAATATTCTTTTAAACAACTGACGCTAAGCTCCATTAAATGGTTCTCCTACAGGAACTTAAGTATCTGTGCTTATCCATATAGTAAGTAAAGAGAAACAGGTGTCAACAGAGGACAGATCAAGGATCACAAAATCATGTTTCTATTTGACTCCAGTGAACAAGGCGGCAGATTCCAGAGCCTCCTGACATAAGCTTCACTGAAGTTAAATTATAAAGTCACAAGGCCCTGTTGGTTTAAAGGCCTAAAACAGAACAAAAATATCATCACAGTCAATGTATTTAATCAGATAAGCAGTTAGATGGGATGAATCCAGGTATCTTGGGACACTCAGATAGGCTCCTGCAGAATGCAAAGTGTAAGAAGATCCTGTCTCACCCAGTGATCCAGCAGAGGCTGTAATCTGGGTGTCATGTTAAAGTTTCCAGTGCTGCTCATGCTAGTCCATGCTTAAGAATGACAAACCTCTGCAAAAATTCAGATTGAGAAAGAGTTGTTTGCTCTATGTCCTCTCATCATTGACATGAGACTGAAGAAGCTGGAAAAATTAGAAAGTTTTGTGGCCAGGTCAGACAGGTGTCCCATCATACAGGTGTCCCAACTGTCTCTGCTGAAGATGTAATCTCCAGGAAAAAAAATATAGCACTAGGTCAATTTTAAATACCATAGTGAACCTAAGACAGTTTGTTTGCAGAGCTGCTGAGGGAACTGGTATTGCTGTATGTCTTTCACATGATCCCAAGGACAGTATGCAGTTTCTTTTAAGGAATATTTAAAGAAATTAAAGCAAACAGCTTCTTTCCTGTCTACTTTATTACACTCTTTTAATAATGATAAATTTGAATTAGTGTGGGGGTTTTTTATTTTTATTTTTTTTTAAACATCACTTCAGTAAGTAATGAATTACTAATTCCACAATTACATTATGTAGCATGAGTAATCCATTACTTCTGATTTAAAGTAATTACATGAATCAAAATTCCTTATTAAATTATGCCATTTTTCAAACTTCAAGTAAGTTTTTTGGTGGGTTTTTTTTTTCATTTCCTACAAAATAATTCTGGAATTGATAATAAATTTGTTCATCTTATAAGCAACATCTTTAGTTATAAGTGTTTCTAAAAAGTTCTTTCATACAAAATTTTTCAGAATTGTCTTGTAATTTTGAATTTTAAACTTGACAAACCAGAAGAATACTTGAATTTTAAACAGTAGGAATATGGAAAGATTTAATAGCAGATAGAAATTAATACCTACAAAATTATAGATTGTCTTTCAGAAATCTTCTCTTTTTGAAAACAGGCTTTGAAGGGAAAAAAATAATCTGTAGAGCTATTTTACACTGTACGTCCTTCTAACAGGGCCAGGATAGACAAGTAGGCAAAATGGAGAGTTGGTATCCATTTTTCACTAACACGCTTCATCTTTCATGCCACATAATTCCACACTCTTAAAGCTTCTCAAAGTCTTCTCTCCTGTGCATTCATTGTTTATTTAAGGAAAGATGATGGTTAAATGTGAACTTACCAGTGCATTTGTTACACTACTTATTAGGAATTTAATAGAGAGATACTAATGGTTATATATCTAAGGAAGTTTGCAGGACTGCTCTTCCTATCTTTCTGCCTATTTGCCCAACATATTGTCTAGTATGATGTCTTATAAATTCCACTAGTTTCTTATCTGACATGACAAAATGCTCCACAATTATGGTGAAGCAATACAGGAAAATTTATTTACAAACTTCATTGGCTTTTAAGGATATGTTTGCTCGTACAGTGATTGCTGACACCATCTCCCATTCTCTGTATCCCTGAATAGTAAAGATTCATATATTCCTCTCAACAATGAGAGAAAACGCAGAAATTGCTAGAATGGCCCATAACTGTCTCTGCAAAATCTAAAACATAAGGTTAAAACAACAATAAACTTCGACCCGAGTGTTATAACTTAAATTTTAGTTTAAATGTGTGTTTAAGGTATTATAGAGTCAGGCTTAAGACCTTTCTTACTGTATCTAGTGATCATATAACTATGTTAAATTCACTTCAAAAATAATGTGTCCAAACAAAGCAGAAGAAAGCTATATTTAAAAACATGAAGCAGTGTTTTTCAGTATATAAAACACGTATAAATATAGGTCAAAATAAATGTAAATCAAAATATAAGCATATTTGTCTATCTTCTTGTATTCATATTCTACTCATTGCATAAGATTTTTTTTCCCATTAATGCTATATCTTTCTGAGGTGGATTTAAAGCATAACTGCAAGAAGCTGTTTTTCTTGAAATGAGAGAAAATATTGTTCAAGGATTACTGACAAATCACTCAATATATCATTCTAATATTATGAGTATTTTTGCACCAGAAAAAATGTTGGGTGTGTTTGTTTGTGGTTTTGTTTGTCCAGAATAAAAATCTTACACGTAAACAAAGCAATAACATTTGCCTAAGTGGACAGACAACCTGAGAGTTATATTTCCTGACTGGAAAGACTGGTAACTGACTGACGTGTTATGGCAGAGTTTAGAATGAGGAACTTATTGTTTGAATTAAAAATATGTAAGTTGATTACTTTGGTTGTATTCAAAGCCTGGGTATTTTAAGCCTGGGTCATTCTTTTTCCTGAATATGCATATTTTGTTCACAGCAGCATTGTAATTAATATCCGGGTATTTCTTCTCCATTAAACTACTATGTCTTCCATTCATAAAGTCATGATCTTCTATAATCAATCCTCAGTCATAATTTATTATGGACACAAGTGTTACCTCATCATTACGGCTAAAGATGAGATAATACTTTAGGAAAAAGTTCTGAAAAGAATAAAGCGTTTGAAGGAGGTGGGTGAGAGAGGACTGAAACTTCTGCCATTAACACATACTGTAAATTGTTTCTGCAGTCATATTATGACCTTTTAATAGTCATTTTCCATAGAAAATGTAAGAGGAAGATTATGACACAACAATTTCTAAGAGGTGTGTTGAATAAATAGGTTATGCTCCTGTGACGTCTCTACACTCACCTGTTTTACTTAAGCTGACTCTCTTGTCAGCTCTAGAGAGAGATTCAAACTTAGCCAAACTAAGACTGCCTTCCTTAAATGCTTGCTTATGTCTACAGAGGGACCAACCAAAGCCAGCATGTTCATGTTTCAGGAATCTTATTTAGACAACTGCAATTAAATTATATTATTACAGGTCATAGATCTAGATACAGAAAATAATTTCCAGAAGTCCAACCTTGAACAGTACTGAAAGGTAATGGATTTTCAGATGTTAGAACAGCGGAAAATCAGACCTACTGAAAATTAAACAACTGTTTTAAAAACTGAACAAAGATTATCTTTTTATTTTAGATATTAGATATTATACACTGTAGGCAACTGATAAAATATACCACATCTTCTACCACCCTCACAAACAGAATATCAATGTCAAATTATCATTTTATTATTCATGCCTTCATTCACCTCTAAAGGCAAAATCTGTTAATTTGGTACAACCTAAGAACTTCACTTTTGCACTGAAGTTACACTTCATTACTAATTATACATATTTTCAGCACACTTATATTGACTGTGTCATTTTACTGGCCCTATTTTACATAAACCTGGCTACTTTAGTTCCCAAGAAAACTTTCAGTCATGGAGTTTCCTAAAGGCTCTTGGGAGTAAAGGCTGAATGCTTTGTATTACACATATTCATTCACATCCCTCAGTGACTATCCACTCTACAGCTTTGGTATCCTTTCCTTAGGACAAAAAAAATGCCTCAATTAGTAGTAAAATTCATTATGGACAATGCTGCATACTTTCTGATTGCAAAAACACACCTCTAAGAACAGCAATATATCCACTCAAAACTGTTGACAACATTTGTGAAATGTGATGAATTACATGCTGCAGAATAAAAGCCTTTGATCCAGTAAAAGCAGCGTCCTACTAAGACTGGGTCTTTCATTTGCTTATCTTTTTAATTTAACTCATGGTAGGTAGTACACTGCACACTGGGTTAGCAAAGGAACTGTTGCTTATGTGGAGCTGGGTTCAAATTCTTTCTTCGGACACAAGTGGGGAATGAGTTTGATGACTTAGTCCTAGTTTTCTACTTAAGTATGTTACAATGTGTTTACATATCTAATCTCTTATAAATATGTACAATTTTTTAACCCTTTTTTTTTTTTACATTTGTATTAGTTCATCTCGTGTACTTCTGAGCTCCTGGGCTTAGATGTAAGCCTTAACTAACTCCATATTGAAACAATGCTTCAGTACACAACATTTTCTCCTTTCTCAACTACTGCACCTCACTTTTCATGCAAGCCCACCCGGACAATGTCATGCTCACACTGATGAGAGGACCAGGAATGCTGAGGGTGCTGTGGTACTCGCATAGCTAGACACAGAAAGCATGCAGGTTCAGGAAGAGCCAGGCTGGAGAAATAACAGAAAGTTTCTTTACAAGTAACCATCTCACACTTATCTAGGTTTCCCAAGACAAGAAATAGTCTGGCAGAGACGCATTTGCTGTCTTCTGAGCTCTGCACCATTCCTAGTAGACAGTACTCTTCTGCTGACATGATGGAGGTGGTAAATTTACACCTACAGAATTGTCCTTTAACCATTTACTCACTGCTGAGATCATTCCCCAAGCAGCCTGCTGACATCCACACACTCCAAACAATGATTCAGCAAAGATTATTGGAGAAAAGGAAAAATAGCTGGTAACTATCACTTCCTGCTGCACAATATAGTTTGGTCCAAAATTACTATATGAATTTACACAATCCTTTGTCTTTTCTATAAGGACACCAGGCTAGATGGGAAGGCATGGAATGCAGATTGAAACTGATGAAAAATGTTAGAAGGATGTTTGCTCTCTTTCTTGTAAGGTCATGGCTTACCTACCTAAATCACATTTATGGAAAGTTCATTTTTATGGGGACACAATTTGCTCACAATTTCTCAAAAGCAAAGAAAACAGGAGAATACTTCCAATGATTACCTTTCAAAAGTCTAAATAAAAATGATAAAATTATGCAAACCACAGTTCTCTTCCTGCTGAGTTTCACTGTGTATCCATATCAGTTGTTGTTTTCCCATTCTTTTTTAAGACAGAACACCTGAAGCCTGACATTTTTTTCTAACATTTTTGATAATGTGAGTATAGAGGTATGTGGTTTCTGAGTATTCTGTTTCAAATTACTCTCACTTAAACATATATAGGCACAGATATATATCATATATAGACACTTATACTTATCATATATATGTATAAAATATATATACAAATATATGTCTATGACACACTCATATTTATAACCCTTCTTAAACCTTACAGATCATCATGTTTTGGTCAACATCTGTTTGACATATTTTACATACTTTATCACTACATCAGGAAATCATAACTTGTCAATTACTAAATCTTCTTTTCTAATTTCACATAATTACAAAAGCAACCAGATATAAATTGTTTGTAGTTTAATAATACATGATAATGTTTTAAAGATCTTTAGAAAGAGTAAATTGCTTTTACAGCATTAGTGTAATCTATTATATAACATTAATATGCATAACAGATGGCTCTCAGAAGAGTAAGCGGGTATTATTTTGATTTGATTTTAATTAGATATATATTGTCTATTCCATTATATATTACACATATTACTACCATAAGAGGCTTTTATGCATAGCATTTGAAGATTTATTACAGTCAGAAGTTTTAAATGTCATTGATATGAGACTACTATTTTGAACACCAGTCAAAAAGGCACACTAATTCTGATTGTAATTTTTGTTCGTTTTAACAATGATAAAATGTTATTGAAGGAAGTGGTAATTTTAAGTGTATATCCTCATTTGGAAAACATGAATTTCTATACATTGTTCTTAAAAATCTATATACAGTTTTGTATTAAAACATTCTTTTATTTGGCCAGTAATTGTTTCTAAATCTTTTATAGCCAAATGGATTCAAGACCAACACATTCTGCTCTGACTTGTTTCTGCTCTTACTTGTTTCTTCTTCATGTAAGCTTTAATTACTGTCTGTTGAGCAAAAGGTTTCTACATTCAGAATTTTGTTTTTATAGTGAATTTAGTTTTTTAGAAGTTCATTTCTACAAAATTATTAATTATTTTGAATTTGCACTAGTAGTGGTTCTGGAAGCTAGGTAAGGAAGGGAATATTGAAAAAAAATCAGGTTTTGGCCCACTTAGAGTGTGCTGGAAAAATTCTTGTGATACATTTTGTTATGTAAACTGGCATACACAAAAGCGATAGTACAGAAACCATCAAACCATTCTATCTTTTTACCTAGACCTCAAGTATTTATCAGATGTTAACAGATTTTCACCACCATTGACTTGTATTTGATTCCATTTGGAGATATAAAGGTGAAAGTCTGACATTCAACTCCCAAGTTTTAGGTTGTACAGTCCTTTAACATTCCCTATTTTTTTTATATATTGAATATACCAAAATTATTCCATTCCTTTAACATTCTTTCTCTTCTAAATGCAATGAGCCATGACCAAAGAGCTAATCTTAAAGAAATACATAGCAAAAATAAAACCAAAAATGGAAAGAATAAAACATTTAAACTGAAACATAGTAAGTTATAATGGTTCCATTTTTATAAAATAAATCTGATTTCAATTAAAACAACCTCTGGAGGTAGACTAGTGTATATTATAATAAACGGGTAAATGTAAGGCGTGGGAAAAGTTCAGGCATTCCTTCTAGCATATTGAATCAATTAATAGCATGTACAAGGAAACTCTGATTATTTGAAGGAGTGGAGAAAAATGACTTGATTCTTTACAAGTAGTACAGACTATTATTAGTATTCCAGATAGAGTGTGTTCTAGGGAGTCCATCATATGCTTTGATCTCTCTGCATCCACAGCTGGAAACTTTGTGCCAGTCTCTGGAAGCAGCACGAACTGACAACAGTCACCTCCATCAGGAAAGTGAGTTAGTGGTTGCAAATGTTAATCAGTGGATCAAAGAACAAAAGTGAGTAAAATTGGGTCTTTTTTTTTTTTTTTTTGATCTGATTTCATTTCCTATGACCCCAAACAATTAAAGCATTCATAAGAACTCTCTTCTCAACTTACTGCCATATCTTTTATCTGAAGCTCTGAAATAGGTCTTTATAAACATACTATCAAGGCTTTTTTAGCATCACATTTATGTCCTTATGAACTAGCACAAACAATCAAATAATAAATAATTTATCTGTAGAAACATAGTACATTTTTCAGACCTGTTAATAAAATAACTGAATTCTGTGGATAAGAAAAATTTTATGTATACATTCTTCCACCTTGTGAAGGCTCCTACAATAATGCTTTCAAATTTTAAATGTATTTTTGTCTATAGCATTTATGAAGATATCCTTAATGATGAAAGTGAATTTACATTCTCTAAAGTCAATAATTAAATGAACAAGTCAGGGTGATGGTAAGTATTCAAGCTCTACATTATTTCTCATAAGATATGCACATACCTGTAATTCTATATATACATAGAGCCATAACACTAAGCTTCAACTTGCTTTCATTATTTGAGTAATTTAAATAATTTTTGCCATATTTACTACTAAAATATAAGTAGAATCTAGAATGATTTTTGACAAACAAAAATAGGTTTCCTAATTAGAGCCCATAGTTTCTTGCGTATTTCTACAAAAACTGTCCAACATCAAGAAAAGAGTGGAAATGAACTAGATAATTGAATGATTCAGAGTCTATATCATAACAATATGCAGTATGAGAATGCAAGAATGGGTTCACAAGAAGAAATAAATTCTCTACAGAAATTGCACAGGATTAAGGCAAAGTATTGAAAACTTGTTATGTTTCCTTGCGAGCACCTTGCCCAAACATATAGAAAGGTGTTACTAGAAAAAATGAACAATATAATGAGTTAAATTGTAGTACAAAATCATTCTTGATATGTGGAACTGTTTTCTTTAAATAGCAAGTGCTTCCACAAGTCAGTTGACTCCCTTTATAGGTCCCTTTATGTAGTCTGAAAAGCCTGTAACTTAGGTCTCTAACAAATCTGATCAGTTTAAAGCCTTTTAAAGATAAAATGACTAATTTCAAAAATTTTATTGTCTGTATCCATTAGCTACCAATTGATTACATAGAAAGCCCAAAACTACTTTTGGAGATGTAGTTACCCACCTTATGATTAACCTCATTTAAAAAGCTCACTGGCAAGATCAGGACATATAGTGATCTGGAAATCACCAGCCTTGTAATTCCTTAATGCATTGGTTGTTTTCTAGTTTAAATGCTAAGAGTCTACAATAGAATTATATTGGACTCTTTTACTAAACAAAATTCCTTAATTATATTTCTTCCTCTCTTTGACTAAAATTTTTAGATCTTTTTCATGTTATAAAAATGCCATGATACTATTCTCTGATTCTTATTTCTTTAACACACTTGAAAAAAATTCCTCAAGTTGCAAAAGAACTAATACTAAATAATTGAATGTAGTTCTCTGTTAATACAGGCACCATGTTATATGTCTTGGGTTTGTTTCTTTTTTTCCCCATAATTTTCTAAATTATATTTTCAAAATAGTCTGTGATATGCCTAGGAAACACAGGGTTTTGGATTAGGAACTTTCTTTTAAACAATTTAGATAGATTTATAATTCAACTTTTATGAGCAATTTTAAATAAAAAGCATTTTTCATAGAGCAGGAAAGGAAATTCACAGGACTGCTTTGATTGTTTTGAAGTTTCTGTACAGATGCCTCAGTTTCAGCAAAGTAACAAAGTTTTTGCTGTCATTCTGAATTTTTCACATTTTAATTAGAAAGAAATCTTGCAATTCTGGTGGGGGTTTTTTTTGTTTGGTTTTTTTTTTTATTAGTAGAAACTGACTCAACAAAGCACTTCATTTTCAAATTTAGGCTTTTGAAAATGATAGAGTAAATCAAATGAGTGCTATGAAATATATCATATCATTAGAAATCCATACAGGCAAACTTACATAAATTAAAAAAAAATATTAACAGTCTTGCCAGATTGGGTAGTTAACTGATTACAGTGGTAAAAAAGAAGTTTTGTAAGTATGAATTTACAAAAACAATTTTTTTCTTAGGATTCCAACTTCTCCTATGCCACCAGAGGGATATTTAAATATACAATTTTGTTACAGGTGAAGGTGAGCAGAATATTTTACAGAGCAATCTGCCCTCTTGAAAATTCTTTTTTTTTTTGATCTGCGCTATATGGTACCCAAGTATTGGACTCATGACAAAAAGAGAACATTCACAGTTTATTTTTTCTGTAGTCAAGGAGGTGAAATAAAGATCCCTTTAGATATTAATTTCATTTTAGAATCACCTCATCACTGGTTATCCTTCCTTACACCTTGTTAAAGTTTGACTTGACACTGCCAATAACCTAGATCAAAGATGTCATAATACATAATTGAATGCCATATGGGACATACTTCGTAAAAATTCATTTTGCAGAGAAAGGGACGCATGCACTTATCTAACTGATACTTAACATTTAGTTGCTCTTTTAATGCAGACAAAAATTTTGAGCGGGTTGTTTCAATAAAATTGAATAGTTATGGTCCTGCAGGTGTGGACCAGGCTAAATTTGCTGTAAGTTCAATTATTTTGCAACATGTTACTTCTTTTTCAAATATATGGAGATGCAATAACAAATAAGTGACAAGGTCTTGAAATGTAGATAATAAGTGATTTATTTCAATACAATGCTACACCATAGAGATGATAATACGGGATGATTGGGGTTAATTTTTTATATATTGCTTGCATTGAATGATATTACATATTATATTTCAGGGTCAGTATTTGCTTGGTGAGGGGCTGATGTAATATTGCCATTCTACTTATTACCTATTCAGTTTTTCAGTTTTCCAGTTTTTATTTTATTTATTGTTGTTCCTTTTCTGTACATTTCTTTGTTGTGTGCTGCTTTTGTTCTCTTTACTATTTTTTGAGTCTATGATCTGTGGAGGTAATTTTGAACAAAATTAAGAGAGCTAAATCAACATTACCAATATGCTTTTATTTGCCTGGAATGTTAACTATCTCTTAAGATTTGTGTTTCACATATAGTATAGTCTTTTTATTGTTGAAGGTTATTTGAATGTCCTCTAAGAATTGCTGAATTGTTTATTGATCTAATAATTATATATATTTCTTGGTACTTCTGATGTCTGTCCTTTTTTTGTTCTTTTATGTTAAAAATTTAATAAACAAAACATCAAAGAAAAAGGAATTAAAAGAAAAAGATGCCTAAGCATAGATTCCTCAGGCTCTACCATTTGAAAATCTTCAATATCAGAGTCATCGTTTATGGAAATCTTCTGTGTACAATTTCTCAGCTAACCTATAAAAGCCTCTATGGAGTCATCCATAAGCCCACTATCTCTAAGCGGTTAAGGAATATTTTATGATCAATAAAAATTTCTCCTGTAAATATGTGTCTCATAGAATTAGAGATAACATCAGCGTCGTGAGGAGGAGAGCAGTATTGGTGGAACGAAGCTAGATTATACTGCAGCCAGAATTTTTTTCTGTTACAAGCATTTGAAATCTTTGAACATAATATATTCAAGTAATCTTTGTTGAACTAGAATGTGTTTATACACTCTTCCTTTTATTTCATCTTTGTATTGACTCGTAGGATTTCTTTAATTGAAAGCAGCAGTAACTGTAAAATATAAGTAGATGTCTTAATTATTGCTGAGACAGATCAATTCAAGGTGCTTCAGTCTTGGGTGTTTTGGCCTGTGTGTGTTCTTTTCAAACACAAAATCAGGTGACGTGAAGTAGTTTTTTGTTGAAATTATGGTTTTCTTCCTTTTTTCAATAGAACCTGATCTTTTATCAACTTTTTCCCCTCTTTTTTTTGTGCATTGACAACTTTGTTCCTTAATTCCTCTATATTTTTTTTACTAGCTAATTCAAAATCCATCTCTATGCACAAACAATGGCCCTTTCTCATCATTCTTTACCACTGAATAATTTGAAGTACACTATACAGTGTGTATTTATTTTCCCTTAGTGCCTAGATTTTTTAAATATCTTTCCCTTACTGTTGTCTTTGGTTTTGGCATGGGATATATTGAAGATTATACATTAAGTTAACTTTCATCCTGTGGCCTAATTTTACATGTTTCTTGGGTTTTGGAAGATACATGACGATTTGTGTGTACATATCTGGAATCTGTCAAATAATCTCTTCAGAACAGTTCAAAATTTGTTTTTCTTTGGGACGTTTTAATGCAAACTGCATTTAATAAGCAAACTCTTGGGAACTGCATTTGCTAAACTTTGTTTATGTCAAAAGTGTATGTAGATACATTCACAATTCTGTCACTTTTGATAGATTTGTTCAGAAAACAACCACATTAACCATAGGTTTCTAACTGAGGTCACCATTTGATGATGATCAGGATCCACTGTGAAGTATCACTATTTCTCTTCAACATCCTTTATTAACAGCTGTTGACTTTTTTAGCAGAAATTAATGAGTGAATAGTTTCATTAGTTTCTTTATGACAGAATGGAGATTACAGTGTTGGTCAATTGAACTATGTCCCGAAGCTTTTGTACTGTGGTTAACGGTATCTTTTATCTTTTCCTCATGTTTTAAAATGCACAGGAGTCTACAAGAAGAGGGGTTTAGGATGGTGTTAAGTGTCTTCACAGACACTTAAGTGTCTTAACAGATGATGATAACATCTATTTTATTGTTTAGGTTAATGGTGAAGGTATAATGAAGTATTTAAGTTGTTTTTTGTAAAATTGAGATGACAAAAAGCTAAACATTGAATAAATTGAAATATAGGCTGTAGGTTTTTTGGAGAGGCTTAAGTAGTTTTTCACATGTTTTTGTAATCAGATAATCTCAGTCGTCCTGGAATGTTCTTAGTTACATTTTTCCTTGGCTATGTAGTTCTAATCACCAGTTACAGGATCACACTCCTGACACTGCATGATTTATAGTACTACTTTATGATTGTTACAATGTTTGCTGGACTACAGGTCCTAATCATGATGAATTCTCTTTATTTCTAAAACTGTAGCAAAGATGAAATAAAAAATCACGCTTCCCTGTTGTTGAACACAAAGGTTGATTTTTGAACTGTTGCTGAATATGTATTCCAACCTTGTAAAGGAACAACCACATTAGTTGTCAAATAGGCTTTCTACAAAGGACATAAACCATTTCCTCATTAGTAGAAATTCTTGTGTATCATGCATGTTCTGATCAAATTAATACAAAAGCTAACAGGATCCTTCCAACCTTTAAAGTGGGATACGAAATGTTGTTTCTAGTACTGATATTATAAGATATGTTACCCTAACATTGAAGATCTAATCACAAAAAGCATTCCCTACATCCCAGTCCATGATTGTTCTTATTCTTAAATGCTTAAGGATTGTCTGCTTACTTACACTACATCATTTATGACTTCTAGGGATTATTCCACAACTAGAAAACCACTCTGAAATTATCTCAAAGGCAGGTAAAAAGTTTTGTGTGAGCAAAAGTTCGTCTTTCTTATTACCTCATGTCTCTACTTTCAATTTTGGAATAATATAGATTGCCTTGCTTATTTGTCAAAGCATTTTATTTTATTATCTACTATTCACAATCTATGTTTAAGATTCTGAATGTGCCCATATTCATGGTAGATCTCTTTGGGGTTTTTGTTATTTGTAGGTTTATAAAGCAATATAAAACAATATAAATATAAAGCACTCTAAAGCTTTCGTTTAGCTCTAGGAAAGCTGGCTATCATAGAATCAAAGAATCATAGAATGGTTTTGTTTGAAAGGGAACTTAAGACATTATCTAGTACCAATCCCTCTGCCATGTGCATTGACACCTTTTCCTAGACCAGGTTGCTCAAAGATCCATCCAAATGGGCCTTGTACACTTCCAGGGATGGGGGATTCCCAGCTTCTCTGGGCAACCTGTTCCAGTGCCTCAACACCTTCACTGTAAATCTGAATGGCATTAGACAGGAACTGAAAAACCTTCAGGTACTTTTCTGAAATTCTCAGTAAGTTGGAAATTACCTGAAATAGTGTTTATATTGTTTTCTAAGAAAATACCACAAACATATCAAAAAGGCTTTTATTGACTTCAATGAAGACTACTGTGGTAGCCTTGCCCATATCCTGCAATTTTATATTTATGACATTTCTTTAAAATCAGTTTTTGGGGGATAGGTGGCTATGATAATTTGGAAATAAGTTTGCCATTTTAATTTTTTTTTCTCGTTACTGCAATGAAGTAGTTTTGGATATGAAGAGAAATAGGTTTTTGTAGAATCCAGTCCCCAGGAAACAGAACATTGTAGAAGTCCACACAGTGCACACTGAAAAAAAGTGTTAAAGAGCAAATGTATTTCTTCTTGGCTTCTGGTAGAAACTATTCATCAAATTTTCAGGATTTTGCCTGCTAAATAAGCTCAAGAGAGACTCTTTCAAATGTGTCAATGGTACTGTCTGCTAGGACTTTAGGAAAAACATGAAGTCAATGAGAAGTTGATGAAAACCAGAATTATATATATGACAGCTGATTGGTGTATTAACATAAAAGTCTAGGATTTAAATACTCTCATAAGTAGCATGAAACCCAACCTAGTTTGTTAAGGATATGTGCTTCATAATTAATTCTATGGTGGTTAATGGGAGGTGAGGCCTAAGTGTAGTTTGTCCATGTGGGCATTAACAACTTCTGTCTTATACTCAAATAACAGTTCTTCTCTAACTAATTTTCATTAGAATTACCAGTTATTAATATCCTTGAGTCTATTACTTCCTGTCAGATTTATTTGAATTGACCAGTATTTTTAAATGCTATTGTGGGTGTGCAGGCAGAAAGAGAGACATAGCATTGATTGTGTAAATCTGACTTTCTTTGGAAACCAGGAAATAATCAGTAATCATGCATGCTCTTCCTCAAATCCAAGTTCCACCTCTCACCAGGATAAAATTAGTTGAAAGAGAATAAAAAGAACAAAAACAAGCACTAGAAAACACAACTTAAAATTGAAACAAGAGAGGCTGGTTGGTTAGGCTTTGATAAAATAAAGCCTTCTTTGAAGATGTAAATGTATACAGCTACAAGGGAAAGACCATGATCAGTTCTCAGCTTCTGACTGAAAGTGCTGCCTTGGCTGAACTTGCATTGTGCTTCAATCAGCTAATTTTACATTGGAGACCCAGCTGAGCAGTGGAAATAAAAAGCTATCACACTTCCCTGTTCTATAAACTTGGCATTGTCTTTCCTCTGAGCTCTTCCCAGCAGTATCTGCCCTGAAAGTCTCTTCAGTTGTTTGGATGGTGTTATCTCCGACAACTGATTCTAGCTGACATGAAACGAAGAAAACATCTCTCTTTGAAATATGATATACCCCAAATAATCTTAAACACCAAAGTAGATCTTATGTGGGAGTGTTGAGTATCTCCAAAAAGTATTAATTGCTAAATATTGCTGAAGCATTTGATTAATATCCTGCTGCATGTTATTTTAAGCCAATCAGTTGACACTTTTCATATGCTAATTGAAGGAAATCTGTTCCTTTAAAAACATATAAGCTATGAAACCATACTGATACCATAGAGAGGTTAAAATTTCCTAGGCAACATTTATTTTAAAAAATGTCAGTTTGGAGTAGCTTACCTCAAATATTTTCCAACAACCTTTTCACAATTGATATATTTTAAACAGATTCATCAAGCTTTTAATATGCACTTGTATCGCCCCACTAATAAAATCTAGTTTTTTCTAAGACTTACTGGTTTAAAGGTTTTTATTGTGAAGAGCTGCAAGCTGGAACAGCTCTTTTAGCCGATATGAGAAGCTGATTCTGCAAATAGGTTATCATACTAAATTCAGCAGAAGAATAATTAACCCTTTTGCAGTTGCCTAGCAAGTTTTACCTCAAAACATAGTACCATAGAATAATTAAGTATACTGTAAACACACTTTCTCATGAACTTACTAGGACTCACTGAGTAGCATAAGAACAAAATTTATGTCAATTAGTCCTGACATAGAGGAAATAAATTTTACTTTGTTAGCAGAAAAAAAAAAAAAAAAAAAAAAGGTATTTTATTCAGAATCTGATTCAGCTCTAACTTCAGTCAAAGGAATAGTGGAAAAATCCTATGAAAAACTACAGATCACACTAAAAATAAATGCCAAAAAAGGTGAAAGAAACAAAAATAAAAGAAACATAAGTGCATCTGGTTCAAAAGAAGATTTATAAAAGGAAATTTGGCTCATTATGAAAGAAGTTAATGTAAATATATTTAAGATAACAGCTTAAGACAACATATAAAACCAAAAATACGAATTGTAGTCTTTATTATCACCAATTATAGGAACCTGATTCATGATCTAACTTGTTATTGTGCTATTCATGACCTAACTTGTTATTGTTCTAGGTGTTGCAGAGATAAAGAACAAAAGATAGACAAAAAAACCCTGTTTTAAAGTATCAGGAATAGTAGTCTGACAGGAGAATGAGGTATGTTGGTTTCATTGCTAGCAAATATAGAATGCAATTAGGAATTCATATGGAAGGATTTCTGTCTTAAGGGATAAAGGGATTACAGAAAACCTGAAGCATTTCTTTTGCATGGGTCTTCATAGAGCATAATGGAGACATAGTTTCCTAATGGGTTGCTTTTTACATGTATTGAAGGTATCAGATGATGGAATAAATCAAGAAATTAAATTTAAATAAATCACAGCAATCAGATGACATTCACCTAAGATTTATTAAAGAACTAATTACCAAAGTAGCTATATTACTGCATAAAATAATGTAATTTCTGTATAGTGTAAGTCTGGATGCTTGTCAATTTATATCTTTCTTGTCAAATAGAATGCCAAAGGTAATCCCAAGAAGCCTAGATCATTGAACTTTCTTTCAGTATAAGTCACTATCCCATTGCTGTTAGCTGTTGTTCAGGAGAAAGGTATAGCTTCTTGCTTGTAGGTTTTGATTGTGTTGCCTATTCAGTAGTCATCCTTTATTTGTGAAAAATATATATTTATCTCTGGCAATTTTTATGCACAGTTGTCATGGTTTAAGACTGGTATTTTCCAATTTATTATTCCCTCTAAAACCATGCACTGCTTCCCCTCCCCATCCAATTGGAGGCACAAAAGGCAAAGATCACGGCTTGAGATAAGAACAATTTACTGGAAACAGCAACAAGAAAAGAAAGCAAACAGCAACAACAATATTAATAACAAAAAGTATAAGAAAAGAAAGGATTTACATGGAAAGCCCCGGACAATAAACAACTGTGGGCCCATTCCATCTGCCATGTTTTCTCCTCGGGAAGGAATCCATTCTACCCAGAAGAGTGCCCCTTCCTCCCTCTTCCAGCAATGACAGGAGGTGGTATAGAGTAACCTCCCTCCTGACTACTGCAAAAATTAACACTCTCCTGGCCAGAAACAGGACAATAATGTAGGCAACATTATTGAATCCAGAGCTATTTTACTGTGTTACAGACAACTCAACTATGTTTTATACTTCCATGCTGGTGGTTACTATTTCATGACGGCTTGAAAACAGTTAATTTATATAGACAAATCTTGCAAACAGTCTTGAGAGCTGCTGAGATTCAAGCATTAACTATACAATAAAGTTTGCTCAGTCTCCTGCATTGTTGTTGCACTCTGGCCAACATAATGCAACCAAAGTCTATCCTTTCAGAGCTGCCAACTTCCCATAAAAACTTTTCTAATAAAATTAAAATTTCTCTATGAACATGAAAAGGTATTTGTTATGTTCTCTGATGTTGCATATTCAATGATTGTTTTCAGAATATTGTGTCAGATATATAATAATTTCCTGAAAAAACAGATTTTAATAGTCATCCTCGTTAGCCAGCCAGACTTGATCTTGAGACCTTAAAAAACTCCAAAATAAATGTAAACGCTTGGCAACTCCCATATCATAGCCCATTTAAAGAAGGAAACAGGTTTTGAGATCCATACAGGTGCAATACCAAACAGGTATAATACAGGAACCTGTGAGGCTGTATCTCAAGTACTGTGTCCAGTTCTGGGCCCCTCACTTCAAGAAAGACATTGAGGTACTGCAGCATGACCAAAAAAAGGCAATGAAGTTGATGAAGGGTCTAGAGAGTAGGTCCTGTGAGGAGTGACTGAGGGAGCTGGGTTGCAGAAAAGGAAGTTCAGCGAAGACTTTATCACTCTCTACAACTACCTGAAAGGATGTTGTAGTGAGCCTACTTTTCCCAGGCAACCTGCAATAGGACAACAGGAAATGACCTCAAGTTGAGCCACATTTGGACATTAGGAAGAATTGTCTTCATTTGTTGAAAATGCATCCCAGGAGGTGGGACCTCCAATGGAATAGAACCCCCCCAAATAAAGAAATTTTTTTGAAATTATGAAGTGTTCGAGTGGAGTATGAAAATGAATAAAAATTTTACTAAAAACGGAGAACAAAACAAAACAACAACCAAACAGTAACAGAAAAAAAAAATGTCACCCAAACCCTCTCTCTCAACTCTGTGCCGCCAAGATGGCAATGCAGTCCCGACACGGTCACACGATCACGATGTAGCCGGGGCAGAGTCACGGCTCTGTGAGCAGCAACAATAGTGGCGGAGCTGGCAGTGGTGGTGGTGATGGCCTGACTCCCAGGTGAAACAGCAGCAGGAAGCTCAGCCTTGACCCAGTGTGGGCAGTTAGCAGTGGGAAGCTGGCATGGAAGCAGTGGTTGTCGCGGTTCCAATCACTGGGAATGGTTGCTGTAGCTCAGGCAATGAGCAGCAATACAAGCTGCACAGACGGTTGCCACATGGGACCCGGCAGTGGGGCAGGTCCATGTGGGGCAGGAGGGCTCACCACAAAAAGTGAGTCCCCTGGCTGATGAAAGCTGGGCTCCAAGGCAGTTTTAGGGGTGCAGCAGCCTGCCACCCCCTCTAAGATGCAGTCCCAGGAACCAGAGAGTGAGTTCCCATCATGCCAGCAGTTTTATTCTCTTAAATTCTCATGGTATTTTCCATCCCGACCCCCCCACTCTGGATGGGGCGGGGTCCCCCCACCTCTCCAAAACCACACGATGGTATGAAGAAATTTAACTAAACCATAATAAGAATTTTTTCACTGAAAGGGTTTTCAAGCACTGGAATGGGCTGCACACGGAAGTGGTGGAGTTAAAATCGCTGGAAGAGTTCAAGAAACAACAGGGTGTAGCACCTAGTGCTATGGTTTAGTTGATATGGTGATGTTTGGTCAAAGGTTGGACTTGATGCTCTTGGAGATCTTCTCTAACCTTAGTGATTCTGTGATTCCATGATTCTTTAATGGACATACCTCTGAAGGCTTCAGGGGTTTGTGCTTAAGTATTCATGAAACTTTCACCTATTGTGATTCTTTCGTAACAGCCATGACTATCTGTAATATGATATATCTTTTTTTTTTAATAGTATAGTGTAGTTAACAATATTTTTTTGAAGTGCACCAATGAGAGACTAAATTTACTTATCTAATAAGTTTATCATCTCTCAATTTATATATCTGAAGTATTTTCTGATTTCTCTGATTTGTATTGTCTTAAGCTTGAGTAACTTAACTGTGTCTTTTAAATTGCTTAAAATTATAATGCAGAAATTTTCCATGTCACAGAAGATGTAACCCAGTGCTGTCCATTACAGACCAACAAGAGACTATATGGCATTATGAGACCAATCATCTGGCAATAGAGGTTTTTTTCCTGTTCTTGACTGATGATCCAATATCTTTTTGCTTATATTATTATTTCATAAACATTAGCACACACCTTTACCCCAAGAAGGTTCAAAAATAAAATCTTTCATTAGTCCATGCAAAAGGCAGCACTGCAAATTTATTCCTTGCATTTTGTCTCTTTATTTTAGGTAGGAGGGTGGTGTGTGGAGTGTAGTGTGAGTGTAATAGTACTGAATTATAGAATCATCAAATCATAGAATAATTATCTGTTTATAGAAAATAAATGTTGGAGCTTTTAGGTGGTTAGGTCAAAGACATTTTCTTCCAAATCTCCTATAGAAATACACAGTATAAATTGGTTACTTTGGATTGCCTGTAGCAAAAATATTTTTCTAATGAAAACATGTTGGAGACAAAGTCCACGGATTTTTGCATGGCATGGCTTTTTTATTTTTTTTTCAAGTCACCAGCAGTGAATTTAGTTGCTCTAGTCTTTAAACCTGGGGGCCTAATTCTGACAAAATCTTTTGATATGTTTTCATTACTTTCTTATGATATTTGCTTGGAGAGAATTGTAGAGTATTGCAACAGAAAGTCGTATTAGACTAACATACATCCTGAATTTTCTGAGATTCAGAAAATTTGTCAGTCACTCAGTGCACAACTGCACAGCTCTAAAAAGACTCAATAGAAAATATTTCTAGTTTCCATATGGGACACATTATGGTTACTGTGCAAATGATCTTGAAAATTACAGTTAAAAATTTATCATATTCAAGTTCTTTAGTACCAGTGTAGCCATAAACCTATTTGCCATTTAGCCATTTAACACAATTATTTACTCTTCAAGAGATATACAGTTACTATAGCAACAGCTACATTTACAGTCCCAGAATAAATGGAAAGCCTAATCTGTCCTGCCAGTAAAGCAAAAAGCTTTTTTAAAATGTAGTTTATCTGTTGCCTTTATAATAGAAATTAGTGGCACTCAAATTATGAACCATGATCTGGTTGCAGACTGCCAGCTTTGATCTTGAGGCAACTGTTACACCCAGCTCATGGTTTGACTGCATGTTCAGTAGCTTCGACAAGTGACACTAATATACTCTTTTCTTTTCTTTTTTTTTCCCTTTAGACTATGATAAGATGACAGATGCAGACAGAATAAATGAGAGAATCTTTAGCTGGCTCTTTTCATGGTTAAAATGATCAGTAACCTAGGGTGAAAGAGAGGTACCTTTCACACGAAATGTTAATTAATAACAATAAAATAAAAAATCAGAAAAAATATTATTTTTTTAGAAGTATTACATTTCCTTATAGAAAGATATAAAGTATATAATTTTGAAAAGGAAGTTATATAGCTCCTCTTTGCAAGGTCCATTACTGATTGAGGAATTTTTGTAGGCAACTTGATATGAATTGGTTTTGCATATTAAATTAGGCTATCACCAGGTTCAGGACAACTCCTTTTGTCAGTGCCGCATTCAAGAATAAAATAAAATATCACTGTATTCTGGAATAAGAAATCTGCTTGCAAAACCTACCATACATTACCTTATGGGCAAAGCCTGGGTTCTTCAAAATGAAAAATACTTGTTAGAAAAAGGATACTAAGGCAATCTATTTGGATGATGCATTTTTATATTAAAGATAATTTTAAATAATTATGATTGCTGCTAAGCTACTAAACCTTACAGGTTGCCCCAAGGAGTTACCTGAGGAACAGAGTTTCATTGCTCTATGCATGGAATCACTTGATTGTCTTATACTCCATATCAACAGTGACTCACCGAAGTTGGGTAGGTCAGTGCCTGGCTTGCTCTTGCTGCCTCTTCTCACTTGCTCATACCCTATGGTACAGGGATTATAAGGGCTCCCTACAACCCTTGTCTTCTGCACTTATAGGTATGGGTAACTAGGCATATCAAATAAACACCTCAACCAGCCCCTTTTACTTGCAATGTCATTAATAGGAATGGCTATGTTCTGGTCTCAGAGCGATGTATATTCTTGCTCTTTAAAAAATAATAAAAAAATGGATGTATTTTCACTGATTTGCATATTTCAATACCCTTACAAAAAATATTAATCGTAAAATTTTGTACCTTCAGCATTTGCCATTCTTATTCCATTTGAAGATATATGGTCATATGAAAAAAAATCAGGAAATTTCTGTAATACAAATTACTGTCTTAGCTGATTTTTTTCCTCCTGATTAGTGCAAAGACCGAAGAAGAAACTTTTCTTGGCAGGCACATGAAAGCCTGTCTTAAAGCTTGATTTTCATTCTTTAAATTGGTGTTGTTAGAGCTTTCTGTTTATGACATGTTTTCAATAAAGGAAAATTCCTGAGTATTCTTATGCGAGGAAAGCATCTAGCTTCATAATGCTTGAAGAAAGCCAGAATATTTTCATGCTTAAGAGTTCCTGATGGGAGTTACCATGAAGCAGCCTCTTCAGATAAAAAGATTGGAAGATAGTCACTGTTTGCAGATGCACAGAAAAGCTCAAATTGGTAGCTTGTTATACTACTTAAAGCTTGATTACAGCATAGTAGGTAGGTACTTGGCAGGTAGATGGTCTGACCTTTAAAAAAAACCCAACTCAAAACATTAGAATTAAGCAAAAATTATCTTAAAATAAAATCTACCTATTTCTGTTATTTATGAAAAAATAATATTTTAAAATGTGTTATTTTAACTGAAAAGATGCATAAAAATTGATTGATTACATCTTATTTCACAGATACTTTAAAAATTACATTCAATTACTAAAAAAAGTGTCATTAGGAAGGTTGTGGAATGATATTACATCATTCATACACAGAATTCATACATACATACACAGAATCAAACTGAATGCAAACAGCTGTAAATTAAGAAATGAAAAATTTCGAATTCAGACTTCTAAATCCAGGAGATACTGAAACACAAAACATGCTCATGCAATCTTAATTCTGTCTTCATTAGCAGCAGTTCAATCTGGTTATAACATATGCATTTGCTCTTTCTTGGATAGAACAAATGGGAACTGTTTAGTCCTATAGTAGAATGAATTAATTCAACATCAAGTCCTCCTTGCACTAATCAACAAGTTGATCCTACTCTTTATTTGAATTCTTTTACACAGGGCTAGTGTTAAAAGTTTTAAATTGTCAACATCATCCTCATCCCCAAATCTTTGCGGGAGGTGATTGGTATCTCCACTTCATTGTCTTCTCCCCACAGTCTCAAACACCTCCCTTCATATTCTCCCCATCCTCCTGTTACTTAATCATTTGTGTCCTCCTGGGATGCATAATTCATTCCCTGCCCCTCCTCCCCCATTCTGAAAAAGCTATCTAAATTTTCTGCAGACTGGATTTCTTAAAAATACAAATGAGACACCTTCCATTTTCCTCTTTTAACAAGACAGGTTTGAGCTGCAAGCGTGCCAATCTACTGAACGGACTCGTGTGATTTTGTGTTGCTGCCAATGTTCAGCCTTACACTGCCATGAGCTGGGAGAAGGCAACTCCACTTTCTGCTATCTTCCACCTCATGTGAGCACTGTTTGTCTAGGCCTCCCAGATACTCAGTTTGTACAGATGAACATAAAGAACACTCTAGTTCATTTGCTCTGCAGGCACTAACAGATCAGTGTGAGAGATTAAAGCTTCTGAATGACCATTTTTGACACTAATGAAGTAATTGTGGCTGTGTATAATAAGTAAAAAAAAAAAAAACCCAAACCACTGATGCCAGCAATGAATACGATTACATTTTTAGTTCAAATATGTGCAAAAATGTTGATACTTCTGACCTGTAGACCACACTGGGAAAGGTGAAAAAGGAGTGAGAGGAGTATACACTGGGAACCTTTCGCTCAGATAACTTGTATTTGAATCTATAACTGTAAGTTGTACAAAAAAGTTTAGGAAGTGAATTTAAGCTTTAGAACTTCAGAGCACATATAGAAATACTGACCTTTGAATGGCAGAGTCATCAACATTAAATACAAGAAAGCTGGTGTTTCTCTACAGCATTTCTCATATTCACAATTTACTTCTTTTTGGAGGGAAAATTCTTCAGTCATTGTTCTACAAAACCTGCCAGTATTAATTATACATAGGAATTTTTTTCAGTGAATAATGACAGAGATTGTAGCCTTTGTTCTCAACAATTATTTATTTTCACTCTGTGAAACTCTTCAGTTATATCTTCTTGTAGTTTTGGATCATGTATGCTTTGAATTTCCTCAACCTTGGTTGTCACACATAAAGTATAACTTTTACCTGTAGTTTTGTCTTCATCTCAGTTTCCCTTTTCTCAGTATTAACTCTCATTAATCCTTAACTGTCAATTTTAGTTTCTATTATTGCTTTGAAGAAAAATACCATAATTATCTAGAGCACTGAATATGTATTGACTATGTTAACATTTAGATTCTGTATTACGGATATTAATATTAAAAGACCTTTCCAATTCAAAAAGTTTAAATCACTTCTCAAATATTCTGATCTTATGTTTGAACTTTTTTAAAAGATTCTGGAGAAAAGATTCATAGCTTGACTTAGGTTTTTTCCTTGGAGATACAAAATAATTCTATCGGAGTCAACATTTCTCAAAAGAAAAAAAACCTAGCGATTTGTCAACAGAAGCATGAAGACAGCATTCAATAATAATTAGTGCACAGAAATGATTAATCCTTTATGTGCTGTGAAATTGATTTAGTGATTCAAGTTATTAACAAGGAGATAAAGATTTGTCCTTAAACAATCACATTGATACCTTCCTGTTCTCTTACTGCCTTTGCAGAAAAGTCAAATGTGGGTATTTTTTCTTTTTTTTTTTTTTTTCCTTGGAAAATGAACTGTAAAAACAAGCATTTTAGCTGAAAAAGCCTATTTAAGTTAGCATAAATAATTTCGTTAAGACCGAAGTTTGGTCTGGTAAAAATTTTTGATTCACCGCTGGAAAGGTTCTCATTTATCAGCCAGTACTCCCAGAAACCATTCCCAGGAAGCACTTTGGAAGTGGATATGACTAATTACTTACAGGTAGTTTTCATGTGGCAGACTTTCTCTGGAGGTTAAAAGAGTATGGCATAGCATAAGTACAGACTATTCTGTGCCTTTTGGCCTGAGACTCTAGGAATACCACCCAGCACTATTTAGATTACTAACACAGGTGTAAAAATACAAATTGGGATCTGATGATACTAAGTACTAGGTGATCTGAACTGTTCCTTGCTGCCATAGGAGGTGTCTAACTCCATCCTGGGCACTATAGTAGGCTACCTTAATAAAACTCTGTGTTCAGAACACATCTTCCTTCTTTGCAATTTACCTTTTCTTGTTGATTTAGTAATAGAGTTATGCAACATTAACTGTAACATTGTGACGGTGGAATTGTGAGGATAGCAGACCACAGAGTAAGTGGAATGAGAAGAAGTGCCTTCTCAGACATACAACAATATGCCTGAGGAAACCCCCTGAAAACAGGAGAGGTTGGGTGTAGTATAATAAGTCTTTTATCTTTTTAATGTTTATGATTCTGTGAAAATAATATTCAAGGAAGTAGCTTTTATGAAAGACATTCTCAGATACACCAAAAAATGATATTGATGAGAATAAATCAGGTTCATGGTGGAAGTGTTTAAAAATAAAAGCTTCTTTGAACTTAGTGAGAACCAGATTTAATGAAATTTAAATTAAAGTGAATGGAATAGATATGTAAGAGTTAATCAACTGGAATGGCAATAATATGGACTAGAGTATCTTTTCTTAGAAAGAAACCACTTGAATGAAATCATGTATGTTGGTGTTTATTGTTCTTTGACTCAGGTTTGCAAATGTATATTTTGAAAGCCAGAATCTGATCCAATTAAAGTAAATGTCAAGGATTTCGATTTGTTTCTGTCTTTGAGATTGTCTCTTCTATATGAAAGTGAATTGTCTGCCTGCACTCTGTGGAAGTGCTGTTTTGTAGCTCAGTAAGCTACTTTTTTGTTGTTCTACTGCAGCTGTTAGTACATTACAATGATATAATTTTTTTCTTTTCTAGTATAATTTCATATTTAATATGAAAAGAGTAATCTAAAATAAATATATCTGCTTTCTAATTTTGCTACAGTTTTGCAGATTGCAACATAATATAGGCAAAATTTCACTTCTGTTGTGATCAAAGTTTTTTTTATTTTATTCTTGATCAGCTGGAGATTTGCCACAAAAATATAATCTGATTACACTATGGAAACAAAATTAGGGTAAGTCAAGTCTTGCAGTCACTCCAGTGACATATAGACACCACTTGACCCTGAGGTTAGCCCAGTTGGTTAGAGTCTGGTGCTAGTAACACCAAGGTTGTGGGTTTGATCCCTGCATGGGCCATTCACTTAAGAGTGAGACTCAATGATTCTTTTGAATCCCTTCCAACTCAGAATATTCTGTGTTTCTATGATACTTGTATTTGAATTATTTTCCATTTTTCTCCTGTAATATTTGTAAATATTAACCCCTCTCCTATTGCAACCATATTATTGTGGATATCTTTAAAACTGGCCTTACTCTGTTCCTGGATTGAAGATTTTTGTATTTATTGTAATTCATTGTAACTGCTCCAGTTATCTGATTTATGCCAATAAACCAATGATTTTATCTCTTCAATAAACCAAATTATTATGGAAAATGTAGAATGTATAAGAAATGAAACAATATATGAAAAATAATTGACAATATTTTCAGGTTTAACATACATAAAAGTTATTATCACATCGATATGGAAAAACTCAAAATCACAGATGACTATGTTGATGGACCCAGTTTTTGACCGATATCAGTACAAGGCTAGACTACAGTTTTATCCAGAACAGTGTCCTGTCTCTGATTAGTAGGTTGTATCAGCTATAGGTTGCTTTTGTGTTTCACCTAGTATAATTTCTCACCAACTTCTACCAACTCTTTTGAAGCAGAAATTTAGAATGTGTCTTAGCATTTAATAGTTCTTGATAGGTTTTCGTTTCATGAAAATAATTCATTTGTTTTTGAAAGAATAACCCAGAACTGAGCTACCCACATGCAATTCTGGCAGTTGATGCCTGTACTCGGAGAGGTGGTTGCCACCACAGAGATTCTCGCTAGTCCTCACTCCATTTTTCAGTGCTAACTGGCTTGGGGTGGGAAAGTTCACTGAAGTCAGTCAAACAGAGGCTCTCTAAGGTTTCAGCAGTTCACTATTCATCTCGCCTTCAGCAGCTCCAGTGAGAGATACTGATAAGATCATCCAGGTCTTTATTGTTCGTTGATTCCATAACTGTCTAGGTAGTGTCAACAAGACGCACATTTCAATTTACTGCCTGTCCCTGGCATTAGCCACAAGGACTACTGCTGGAGATGCACAGACAAATCATAAGATGCCACAATGCCTGTTTTTTCTATATCTGTAACTTCATCCAGTACACAAGATCAAGAATTGCTCTGCAGAGCACCATTACTACAGTTTCAACTCTTGTGTTTGGAGAGGAAAGAGTCTTCACAGCACAGTCCTTGTACAGAAACCCAGGAGGACTGCATTAATATGTATTCTCACACAGGGGTGGAATTAGGCAATTACACAGGGCTGAGCAGGTAGTCTCTAAAACAGCTACGTGGAATATTTCACAGCTCAGGGTCTCAGTGAAATTCCTTTCAATAGCATAACAGCCTTTATGATTAGACTGGCAGCAGTCATGGGCTTAGACCTGACACCTGACTTCTACTCACACCAAAAGTCCCTCCCTCCAACTCCCTCCCTCATCCCATAATCAAATCGTGCAAAAAAAGGAGGTAATCATGATTTACCTGTTTAAACTATAGGGGTTGGTGTAGGCTGTAGTGGGAAGTGAATAAAAAGGTGCCCCTGAAAACTGACGAGCTTTACAGTGCTTTTATGCTGGATCCAGAAAATTATGTTCTCCTGTCAGAAGACCTCTTCAATGTTTTCATAATAGGAGTGTTTCTGCCATGCCACATGCCAGGTGCAATTGCAGTTCTTCAATGTTAAGATGACCAACTTCATCTTCTTGAACTATATGCAGAATTCTCTCATCAAGGGGAAGTTATGAGTTTAGCAGATGTTTTCTGCTGCTGGATTATCCTGCTTCTGAAGAAGCTGTTGGTCTTTTGAAGGCACAGGTGACACCATCGAAGATTTTCTGGAAGACTAGGAAGATTGATGTCATCATCAGGACAGAGCAGAACGAAACAGAATAACAAAAAAGGATTTCGGAAAAGGATTCATTAATGTGGAACATCAAAAGAAGGTAAGGTAGGCAAAGAAGAAAGTCATTATTGAGGTAAAAGGTAGAACACAGATTGGATAGATGAGCAACAGCTAAATCTTAGAGATACGATGTCTTATAGTTGATGTTAAAATAAGGACCATGGATTGCTTTATTTCACGAAGGACAGGAAAGAACTCGGGACATCACAGGGGCTCTTAACAAATAAAGATCCTCTTATTGATTCATGTGCTGGAAGTCTTTACAGAATCAAACAGAATCACAACATCATTTAGATTGGAAGGGAGCCCTTGAGATTGTCTAGTCCAATCCCATTGCTCAAGTAAGGTCAGCCAAAACAGGTTGCCCATGATTGTGTCAGCTAGGTTTTGAATATCTCCACAGATGGAGACTCCACAGACACTCCATCAACCTGTTTCAGCATTTGATCACACTCACAGTAAAAGAGGTTTTCTGTGTTTGTATTCAATTTCATGAGATTCAATTAGTGCCAACTACTTCCTGTCATATCACTGGGCACCACCACGAAGAGTCTGGCTCCCTCTTCTTCATTCCTTCCCATCAGATATTTATATACATTGATAAAAAATCTCTTCTTCATGCTGAACATTCCCAGTTCAAATGATTCTTCCCTCATACAAATGATTCTTCAGTCCTTTGGTCATATTTATGGTCCCGTGCTGGACTTAGTCCAGTAAATGCATATCTTTCTTGTATTGGAGAGTCCAGAATTGTACACAGTACTCCAGAAGTCTCACCAGTGCTGAGTAGAGGCAAAGGATCATTTCTCAACCTGATGGCAACACTTACTAATTCAGCCCAAAATACAACTAACTTTCTTTGCCACAAGCACACATTGTTTGTTCATGTTCAACTTGCTGACCATCAATAACCTATAGTCCTTCTCTGCAGAGCTGTCTCCCAGCCAATTACAGCAGAGCTGTCTCCCAGTCAATTACAGCAGTGTGTTGGTGCCAGCAGTTATTCTTCCCAAGATACATATCCTTACATTTCCCTTTGTTGAATTTCATGAGACTCCTCTCAGCCCAATTACTCACCCTGTATAGGTCCCCTTGAATGATATCTGGACTAATGGCCACTCCTTCCAGTTTTGTATCATTGCAAATCTGCTGACCTGCACCATTCCCCATCATCCAAGTCAGCAGAGTTTAAACAGTACTGACAGTATCAGTCCCTTGAGTACCCACTACTGACTTGCCTCCAAACTTTGTGGCAATTAAGCCTATTTGAAGCAGATTTGGAGCAGAGCTTTAGTTTCCTCCAAGAGTAGTCTGTGATCCTGATTAAAATCAGTAGCTGGGGAACATAATAGAGTGTGTTTCAACAGTGTACTACTGCTCAAAGAAATATGTTAAGGTAGATGCACATTAAAATAAAACAGATAAATTGCATCCTAACATTTTCTATTTCTGCCCCCACCCCAAAGGTGGAGGTAGCTCAGATGCTGTAGAGTCAAATTATACAATAAAAATCCCAGTGTCAGGCCTGATCAACCCGTATTTAAGTAATATATTTGCAACTTCTGAAGGAGCAATGTTTATCCATTATTGAACTACTCAGTCAACTACATAGCTAGACAAATTTAGTATAAAAGAATATGTTTATTTTATGATGTAGTTTTGCAAGCAATTGACAAAAGCATTCAAAACAAAAAGACCCCAAAACAACAACAACAACACAAAAAGAAGGCTTTGGGCAAAAACAAAGATCCTTCTTAGCTGGTCTGATTCCTCAGGTAACATCTATTTACTTACTCTGCATCACTAGCCATCACGCTGGTATTTCTTGGAAATGTTTAGAGCATCATATTTTCTCAACTTCTTTTAATAAGGGATCACCCAGCACAGCCATGGGTACTTCTGTTTTCCCTAGCCAGGAAGCACGCTTCTTCAATTGATCCTTTTAAGTATTTACTGCTTTCTTCACGTGATTAAACATAAAAATATTGAAAGTAAACTCATTTATTTCTCCTATTCTTTATTGTTTGATTAATATCTATATTTATATTGTTATTAGACTACTTCATTTAAAGTAGAAGTGGCTATTTCTCCTTATAAGATCACTGTGATGTAACTTTCTAAATTATATAAACAAAATTAATTGCTCGGGAACCTTTACGGATTTATAACGGCAACTCTGAAATAATCCTGGCAAAGGTTATACATAAACAAAAAGATCTCCTGAAGAATAAAGCAACCAAGACTGTACAATTCCAAAACAGTTAAATCCTATTTTAATTGATTTAAAAGAACCACAGAAATCATGTTGCCATGACCACCTAGATGAATTATTTTCTCTCCGGCCTAGTAGTAGTGACAGTTGCTGCACTGTAATTCTTAGAAATTTCTTATGCTTCCACTGTGTCTTAGATTCCTTAACCTCAACTTTCCCTTGCATAACTCCCTAATTTGTCAGCATACTGCAGAGAATATCTACACGACAGAATTTATGATGTGAAATTTTCAGGACAACAGTGTAAAGGAAGAGCAGCAGATCTCATTAACTCCAGTGTGCATACATGGCTACACAGGTTGGATGTGCAGGTTGGATGTACCTCTGCACAGCACTAAAACAAGCTGAAACCCTAAAACAAGCTGAAAAACAATTGTGTGGGGGAGCATAAGATAATCAGATTTCCATAGGAAATATAATGGAGACAATAATATTTGCTTTGTTAATTTTCATATTTAATTACAAATGTAATTTCACTTTTGTGTGAAGTGGTCTCAGAATTGATGTTTCATGAGAGTCACTCCTGTACTGTAGCAGAATCTGGGGTCTTTGCAACTTGTTTTGGAAGACACGGGATAGCAGGGGCTCGTGTACATGCTGCAGGCGTTATTTCTGTGACTGCTAAATGTTACGTGGTTACTTCTGTAGTAGAGATGGGATTGAGACCTCCAACTCATTTCACAATAGACTATTGAATACCCATCAGCTGAAGCAAATTTCAGCAACCCGAAATGCAATTGAACTTAATGACCTAGAGGTGAAAGGCTCTGTATCTCATTACCACTTCCCTAAACCTTCCAGTCCCAGAGTGTTTTCTTCAGTCTTTTGAAAAGAATCATCTATTGTACTGACATAAATGCTACTGAGTATCTTAGTCATTTAACTTTAGATTGTTGAGTTTCATTATTGTTTATTCCTTTGTCTCAAGCTGAATCATTTTCTATGAATCAGATAAAGCACTATCATTATGATATCATTTATGAAGGCTACATAATTGTAGCTTTTCTCACTAAATCTTTGAAATAGTGCATTTCTTTTCTCACTAAATATTAATTTATTTTCAGATGTGGCTATTACATTATTCTGTTTATTTCTGAAGAAAATCCTTTTTAAGTAGAGATCTGTATTTTTCTATGAGTATCTGAACAATTCATTAACTTTAACAGTGAAACGAATTTTTGAGAGACACTTTACAAAAGTATTTTTGATATTCATACAATTTTTCAAATAAATTTCTGGTTTTAAAAATGTGAGGGAAGATATTTATTTTTCATTTTCTATACTTGACTTGAACAACACCCAAAATTTGCTATAAAAGTTAGATTTTCAGTGCATCTTATCTAACCTGACAGTGTCCATCAGTTAGAAATAATGTAGACACCATTAAACTAAAGCATCAAAGACATAGGAAGATATTTTCTCTCTAGATAATAAGTTTACATCCTGAAAAGTGAACGACAATAATCCAAGTCATCACTACTACAGAAGAAAAATATTTTGTCTTACTCCTTAAGATTTAGGGTAAATGTTTGTGTTCATCCTTATTCGGGGGGAGGGGGGGGAAGAAAAGAAAAAGCTGTGCTTGGCTTTTTGCATGTACTTCCACAAGATTCACAAACCACTAAACCAGAAAAATGCTGTTTAAAATATTGTCACACAGAACCAGATGCTTGGCAGCTAGAGTGCCCTCCTACCAATGAGCATTGGCACTATTTGCTCCTTTGAGCCAGGAACAATTCAAATGCAATTGGTATGTTCTACCTGCATTTCCCTTTTTTCTTTTCAGAAATTAAGGAAAAAATCAACCAGTTGCATTTCAGAAAAAACAGATACATACTCATTTGCATATATGGTAAATTGAAATGATCTTAAAATCTCTGTATATGCATTTTCTAGCAAATTAGGCAAGTAAAAGCCTCCCATAGAAGTAGAACAAAGAGGAAAGGAAAAAGTATTTATAACTTCTTTTTTCATTTCTTTCGCTTAATGTATGGAATTTGTATTACGTTAACATCATCATCATGCCTCTCAAAAAGATTTTATTGATTTGAAACCATATTTTTATAAAATCCTGTACATAAAAGTTTTAATAAATATTTAGAATAACTGTGTGTATATGATGCAAATGAAAATTCCACAACTTCCACAAAAATTCGTAAATGATTTTGAATATGAGTATACCGGTTTCCCAGTACCTTCTTTCCTCTGTAATGAGCAAGACCTTCATTCAGATGATCATTTAATGTACAGCAAGAGGTAAAAAAATAGTGTTTTCATTTTTTTCTGAAGAGAAGTCATGTAAGAACACAATATCGATAAACTATCTGCAGAGGGTTGAATTATGTTCTGAAAGTTTTAGTCCTTCTAAACCACAGGAATGCAATACAGAATTCTTACGAAATATCTGTAATGCTGAACAACAGTCCTACTGAAATAACTGTACCTTTGTTTGCAATTCTAGCAGAGATGTCAGGAATTTAATGTGCCTTTACAATAAACTGCCCTCTCATCCATGAAAGTGGGCCCTTGTGAACAGAACTGAGATTTTTAGCATGGGGAAACTTGCACAGCCATCGTCTGTACTGTAGCTACTTTGTTGATTGGTAGAAAACTTTAGTTTCAATAAAAGCTGTTAATCCCGGCTGTTCCTCAAACATTACATTACCTTTATTTTTTCTTAAGCTGCTTATATTAGCCCTTAGGTTTATAAAAGTGCTCAACTATTTTTTAAGTTGCAATAAAAATAGCAGGCACCACAAGACAGAAAACAGAAAAGAAAAATATATCCCACCCAAAAGAAGAATTTCTTATAAGTCAATCAATGCAATAAACATTATAGGAATTTCAGTCCAAGGGGGTTTAATTTGCCATATATTTTAAATATTGAGGCTTGTTAGTGAGTATGGTTATGGGAGAAAGAGTGAAGGACTATGATTCATAACGTATTTGAAGAATGAAAATGGTTTCAGACCCTCAGGCATGGGAAGTTCTGATATTGTATTTTTTACCCTACTCCATTACCATTATTTATTTATTTGATATTAAAGTACCACATATAGAAAATTGAAACAGAATGCAAAATGTCTGTTGTAGACAGCCCAATTCCTACAGGGTTTAGTTCTTTGTAGGTGAATTTGTTGGTGAATTTGTCCTTATCTGATGATCCCATCTTTTCATATTCCCTTACCCTTTTTTTTCCTTCAAGGAATACAGACAAGCTCTGCAATTTTATTTTTTTTCCCCCTCAATTTTTTGAGGATCTGCTTTGCCTGGATTTATATCAGATAACCTCTAAGTCCCATGTTGCAGTTAGAACATCCAGGTCAAGGAGTATTTTGCTGGAGCTAAGAAAAATAGTAATGATTTGTCTGAAGGGTGTCACTGTAGACTGTAGAGAAACTTATGAAAAGCTTGGATAAATCTTCTGCTTGTGATGAAAAGGTGCTGTTTTTGTCAGGATTGATTTGTCAAAGAGTGGAGGTTAGGGGGGGGGGGTTTGAGAATATATTACCTGAACTGAGGGGAAAATGAGTATTGCTCAAAATATTTTAGGAACATTTGCAGGGAATGGTAAGACGTAAGTAGATAAAGACTGTGGCAATGCTGAGGGTAGAGGTAATAACAGGAATCTGATAAAAAGGGGACAGAGTTGCAGTTAAAAGGAAGATTCGAACATGTGGGTAAGAAAAAAGAAGAAAAAAGTGAAAAGGGGACAGGAAGAGAAAGAAGGAAAAGGAAAACAACTTAGACTTTTGTGGGTGACAGCACTTTCTAGTTCTTACTCCATTTTCATGAGCATGCTCTTGGGGGAGCAGGGCAGAAACGATGTGAGTGCAGGGCAGGAACAATGTGCTTTTTTGGTCCCTTTAGACATTCCTGGTCTCTCTTGATGTGAGACAAGCCCTGTTTCTCTTCTCCCAAGTAATTTGAAGACTCTATTCTTCTAAACTAGTATGAACATACCATTTTCTTTGTCTGTAGCATATTAAGAAAGTTTCTGGTCTGGGTGTTTTGAATGTCTCTGTCTAATTGTGCGTACGTTGGGATACCAGGAGCTGCTGAAAACTGTTTGAACAGATCTTTGTGATATTCCAATAGGGAAATCATCACTGCTCCTATATATAAGCCAAACATGCAGCTGGTGTAGAACGTGACATGTAGTTAAAGAACAGAAAAATACAAAATTTTGACAGGTTCTCCATTACTGCGATTAGGCAGATAAATAGCAAAATCTAATGAGAGAATAGGAATAGCTCTACTCTTCCAGAGCTTTGGTTTTATTTGTATTCTTTTTGTGTCATTTGTTGGAGATAAAGAACTCCCTTAAAATCTCTTGAAAACATAGAAAATTCACAAGACATTTTGAAAGTCACCTGACTCAAAGGCTCCTAAAAACCACTTTTAGCTTCCTTCTAGCATCTCTTGCGATTATCAATTCCATTTGGTTTGGTTTTGAATTTTATTATGTGCACACACTTTTAGAATCAAACTAAAACTATTTCAAGTGTTCAGCATTTAGAAGCTATTTCTCATCATGGAGATAGCCTGTTGTGCAAGATGCAAACTCATGTCATCTGAGGAAATGTCTTATTTCTGTGATTTAGTAGATCTTTTTTATTAGTAACCTTTCTATGCATATTACCTTTGCCATTCATAGCTTTTGCAAAATGATGAGCTACACAAAAAATAGATACTACTGTCTTTTTTTTTTTGCAATGCCCATTATGCACATTTATTGCAGTATTTTGGTATGTCCTGTGATGCTTTTCTTATATTTCTCTATCATGCCCAGCAGAAGAAGGTTGTGAAGGACCAGGAATAAGAATGGGGAAAATCTCAGAAGTGGAAAAAGATGTACAGTGATTGAAAGGACTTTATGATACAGACTTTACAGTTATTATGTATATACACATTGCATGCTTCCCCAGAATTTGTATTTCCCAGGCATGTTCAGGCTTGTCCGCTGCCCTGCCTTCCTGCAGATTGGCTGGAGAAGCTGCAGAGAGGGGACAGCCTCCATTCGCCCCTTCTCTCCCCGGTTCCTCCCACGTTCCTCCCTCTTTTGCCCGTGTCCCTATCCTGGTTTGTCCCCCTGCTTGTCTGTCTCATGCTCCGCCCTATGTTCTGGCCCTTTCCCCTCCCAAACTGATAAAAGACCGTGTGCACACGTGAATAAAGCATTCTACCTGCATCCCACCCTCGTGTCCTGGACCCGTGCTGTGCCATGGTCCCATCCTCCCCTTTCAGACCATGGCAGAAGGTATTTAGGTGTAACCATGTTTAAAAAGGGAAAGACAATAAATAAAGAGAGGAGAAGGGTGAGAGTGAGATATAGTAGAGGAATCATCAAGATTAGAGAAGAAGGAGGAGGAGCTGTTCCAAGTGCCAGAGATGGCCCTGCAGTCTGTGGAGAAGACCACACCATGGCAGATATCTGCAGCCCATGGAGTAGGTGGATATTTCCTGAAGGAACTGAGGCCTCTTGAGAGCCCATACTGGAGCAGGTTTATCCTTAAGAACTGAAGCCCATGGGGAAAGCCCACACTGGAGCAGGGAAAAAGCATGAGGAGAAGGGAGGGATAGAGAGAACTGTTATGAATTAACCACAGTCTCTATTTCTTATCTTCCTGAGATGCTCAGGGGGTGAGAGTAGATGAATCTAAAGTGAAGGAACCAAGTTGGCCTGAAAGAAGGGAGGAGCAAAGGTGTTGCTTTAATGTCTTTCTGTTTCTCACTATTCATATCAATTTTAATTGGAAATGACTTAATTTTCCCCAGATTTTGTCTGTTTGGTCCATGATGGAAATTGATAAGTGATCTTTTTGCCTTGACCTTGACCTTGTTCTATTTGCCCCCCTGTCCTGCTGAGGGATAGAAGTGAGTAAAAGGCTGAGTGGAAGTTTGTCTCTTAGGTTAACCCACCAAAACTATGCAAGTTACTTGCAAGTCTGTCCATTGCCGGCAATGAATAATGGGTCATTCCTTGTTTCTGATGGATCTCTAAGACCCCTGGAAATATCATGCAGTTAAATCAGGCAGCTGAGAGGCCAGCAAATAGTGACACTGACATTCAGTCCCAAAACAGAGGCTATTATTAGACGCTAGATAACTTCTGAGTACTTGAGTTTCTGTGCAAAATTATTGAGAGACGATGGAATAGAATAATACAAAAGTAACTAATATGGCTCTACAGAAACATTTTTAAAAGATGAAGATAAGAAAACCATCCTTAGAATACTCCATAATATTCCTGACTAAATCAAGACACTATCCCACAAGACTATCCCACAATTTTTATTAATTCATTGGCTGATCAACCCGATGTGGCAGAAGTTATTTTAGTCATTTCTCAGATAGAATGCATATTATTTCTTCCTGTTGTAGCTATATGAAAGACAAACATATAAAATAGAGGCAGAAGGGAAGTACAGTTACTTCAAGAAAAAATTTTGGACCTCAGCAGGAAGAAAGGGTTTGAAAAGATTTCAGGGAAAAGGGATAGGGTTTTATTATAAATAAGTAAATGTTGGCCAAAGTGATATTAACAGAATTCTTGGTATAAACCCACACATCCATTTAAACATGAAGGTACAGAAAGCCATATAACTAATTTAATATTCAAATTTTATCAAAATATATCAGTAGAGGAGTCTGAAAAATCCATTAGAGGTTCTAACACAACCATTCATTTTTCAAACAGCTGTTCAATCTTAAGTGGGGAAAAATTCTTGATTAGAAATGAAGCAATAAGGAGAGATCAAAGAGATAACTAAAAGTTACTTGCAGAATGTGTGAACATACTGCTTCAAGCTAAGTAGGACCACATTGAAGAAGTGGATTGTTTCACAAGTCGTCTTATTTTGTCTACACAAGGCAATCATGACTACATATTTCTAACTCCTACTAAACTTACAATTCTGTGATATAAGAGGACTACTAAGATACAGTTTTAAAAGGATATCTTTTTCTTAGTTTTGAGCAGAAAGATGAAAGTTTCTATGTGAAGAAAATCACAAGCCATCCATCTGGACAAAAAAAATTATTTGCCAAGATATTTATATCTGAAATGACAATTATCCAAAGATTGCTTTGTCAGTCCTGCAGACCTTTTAGTCCAGTCGTGGATTATGGAGGATCCCCGTCCTGTTCTCACTCAACTCCTTTCTTTGAAAACCCTTCACATGAGCCTAAAGCTCTTTCCTGCATCTAGGCTGGACAGACAGGCAGAAAGTTTTCCCTCTTCAGAACTGTCTCCAAAGTAGTTCCCCATTTATTCACTAAATTTTCTGCCTTCATTTGCTCAATTTCAAGTTATATGACTAGTCATCAGTCTCAGTAACATAACACTCACCTGCCAAAAAAACACAAAACAGAAAAAAAAAGGGAGAGAAATCATCTTTATTTCAGTCTTTTACTGACATGATATTTCTATTTCTGTCTTGGTTTTATGCATATATAAACTATTATTTAAATTCTTAATATTAGAGACCCCTTTGTCTAGTGTACACACTTGCTTTGGTCTAAGATCAGACTTATAGCACAGTGCTAGGAATGTGGAAGACACTAATATATTTCTGCCTATTAAAAATACACACAATAATTCTAAGAAATAACAACATTTGAATAAAAATGTTTTGTTGATTTTACACTTATTATCGTAAACAAATCAGCCTTTGTACTCTAAGTCATACCATACCTGCAGCAAGTTCTTGTAGACCTCATAGTTGTCAGCCAAAATTTATGTTAAAATCACTTAAGAGCTTCTTTAACTTGCTTTTAAGAGTTCCCATTCTGAAACTTCTCCCCTTGGAAGGATTTGCAGTATCTTTGCCTACCAATCTCTTGCCTTTGATCCTGTAGATAACTATTGACAATTTGATTCCCAGGTGCACTGACATTTTTATTTTCTCAGTGTTGTTAGTAGGAGCTGAAGATAGTCTACGCTTCTGAATAGTAAGTTAAGGGAACCTCAAAAATGCTGATATTATGTATGAAGTGCTCATATTATTTTGTAAATTATTTAGTCAAAACTTTAGCTGCTCAGTACTCAGACTACATAGGCCAGTTTGAACTATTCCTGTTTATCTCTAAGCTATGTTTTCAAGTTCTTCTTGATGGAGTCCTCTCACTGATCTACAGCTTCTACATCAGAAATTAATTTCCAAACTGATTCTCTGAAGACAATATGTTTCATTGCCTTCCATAAGCTGGCATTGCCCTGCTTAGTTGTTTTCTCAGTTGTGTTTCACTCAATCTAATTAATAGTCAAGGCCGCTGTGGTGTTCTGGTACTACAATACACAAATGGTACTTACTTTCCTCTGGTAGCCCAGAAAAATAAGAATATTACTGTAAGACTTACTATCACTTTCTAAGAACAGGGAAAAAAAATGATTTTGCATGCTTTCAGGTTAGTTTCACCATAAAAGGTAAAAAATATCTCAAAACTACATTTCCATTACATTGTTCAAAAAATGTCCATAGCATTCAGAGGACAACTTTGTAATCTTTGACTTTAGTATTTATTGTCATGATATACTGTATGGCATCATTTTATTGGATTTTAAGATACCATTATGCTGCTTTGTTGGCTGTTTCCTTGCCTCAAGTAGCATGAGCCACATTGCTTGCATTGGATTTTTACAGTTTAATTAGTATGCTGCTGTGCTGTTTTTAGTGGCATGCTGCTATGGTACCTTTAATTGAAATCCTTCTCTTATGCCTATAATAATTATACCACCCTGATGCCTTTAATCTGGCACCATTATATAGCATGTGGCTGTGCCGCATTAACTTCTTGATATTAATCATTTGGATTAGCACCAAGGGATAACCCAGAAGTAAGAAACGCACTGGCTCCCTGGTTGGAGTATTTTCTCTAAGACCATGAATGCATGCCTGTGGCATACTCAAAGATATCAGGATACGCACCTTTATGTTACAAGTCTGTTTTTAAAAACCTTGGAATAATGTACCTGCTTGGTCTTTTCCCAACCGTTCTGTATCCCATGAAAATTATTTTTTATTAATTCTAAGAAAATTCAGTTTTTCTCTTCATTTATGTTTCTATTTCAAGGGCTAGTAAATGCATAGAAATTGCTCTTTATCAGTACTTTTGGGTATATCACAAAATACCAAATACTTTGTATAAAAGTTGACAGATCCTTGTCATGTTTTTCTCCTATTTATTTTAATGTACTATTCCAGCATTACAGAGCGCATTCCAAAAACGAACAAACAAAACCAACAGAACAAAACAAAACAAAACAGTCATGCTTTTCATGGACCCAGCAGCTAGAGACAGGAATTAATGCCATTTAATACAGTAAAAATCTATGCACTATTTCAGAATAATGGATTGTTCAGTTGAGGAGGGCCATCCTACTTCTAAATACAGATGATTCTTTTTATAACTCTATCTTCCTTGATTTATCTAGTGCTAAGGGTTGCAAAAGGTAGTGTCTGTGGGAGGTCTTGTAATGAATGAACTCGTCAGTTAAAGTACATCCTAAGAAAGCTGAAGGTGATGTTGTTAAGCTGGAGGATGCAAAAGGAAAAAACTGCAGTGCTGATATATTTTCATTTCATAGAATTATAGAATGGTTAGAGTTGGAAGGGACCTTAAAGATCACCTAGTTCCAACCGCTCTACCATGATCAGGGAATCCTCCACTAGACCAGACTACTCGAAGCTCTTTCCAGCCTGAGCTTGAACAACTCCAGGGATGGGGAGTTCAAAACCTCTCTAGGCAACCTGTCCAGCGCTTCACCAACCTCAAAGTAAAAAATTTCTTCCTAATAGCTAACCTAAACCAAACCCCCTTTAGCTTAGGGCCATTTTTCTTTGTCCTATCACTCTATGCTCTTGCCTCTCCAGCTTTCTTGTGAGCCCCCTTTAGGTACTGGAAGGCTGCTGTTTGGTCTCCTTGGAGCCTTTTCTTCTCTAGGCTGAACAGTCCCAACTCTCTCAACCAGCCTTCATAGGAGAGGTGCACCAGCTCATTTATCATCTTTGTGGCCATGCTCTGGACTCATTCTGACAGGTCCATGTCCTTCTTATTTTGGGACCCCAGACCTGGATGCAGTACTGCAGATGGGCCCTCACACTGGCAGAGTAGAGGGAAAGAATCACCTCCCTTGAATTGCTGGTCACACTTCTTTTCACAAAATCACACAGAATCACAGAATATGCTGAGTTGGAAGGGACCTACAAGGATCATTGAATCCAACACCTAGACCTGGACAGAACCATCCCCAAGAGTCACACCATGTACCTGAGAGTACAAATGCTTCGAGAGTACAAATGCTTCAAGAGTCCAAATGCTTCTTGAACTCTGTCAGGCTTGGTGCTGTGACCACTTCCCTGGGTATCCAACCATCCTCTGGGTGAAGAACCTTTCTCTACTACCTAACCTAAACCTCGTCTGAGACAACTTCAGGCCATTCCCTTGGGTCCTGTCAATGTTCACCTCAGAGAAGAGATCAGTGCCTGCCCCTCCTCTTCCCCTCATGAGGAAGTTGTAGATGGCAGTGATGTCTCTCCTCAGTCTCCTCCAGGCTGAACAGACCAACTGATCTCAGCTGTTCCTCATACAGTTTACTCTTAAGGCCCTTCACCATCTCCACTGCCCTCCTTTGGACACTCTCTAATTGCTTAATGTCTTTATTGTGGTGCCAGAACTGCACACAATATTCAAGGTGAGGCCACCCCAGTGCAGAGCAGAATGGGACAATCCCCTCCCTCAACTGGCTGGTGATGCTTTGCCTGATGCCCCCCAGGACACGGTTGGCCCTTCTGGCTGCCAGGGCACTGCTCATATTCAACTTGCCATCGATGAGGACCCCCAGGTCCCTTTCCATGGCACTGCTTTCCAACATCTCGTTCCCCAGTCTGTACAGACATCCAGGGTTGCCCCATCCCAGTTGCAGAATCTGTCACTTTACCGTGTTGAACTTCATATGGTTGGTGATTGCGCAGTCCTTTAATTTGTCAAGGTCTCTCTACAGGGCCAGGATGTAGTTGTGCAGTTTTGATGCAGCACAGTATATGGGTGGCTTTCTGGGTTGCCAGCGTGCATTGCTGAGTCATGCAGAGCTTCTCGTCTATGGACACTCCCGTCTTTCTCCCCAGGTTTAGTCTTGATCCATTCTCCTGCCAGTCTGTACTTTTGCTTGGGATTGCCCCAACCCAGGTGCAGGACGTTGCACTTGGCCTTGTTGAACTTCATGAGATTCACACAGACCCATTTCTCAAGCCTGTCAAGGTCTCTCTGGATGGCATCCCTTCCCTCCAATGTATTGACTGCACCACACAGTGTGGAGTCACCAGCATACTTGCTGAGGGTGCACTCCATCCCACTGGACATGCAAATGACAAACACATTAGGAAATACCAGTCCCAATACTGAGCCCTGAGGAACACCAAATGTCACTCTTCTCCGCTTGAACGCTCTCACTTGGACACTGAGTTGTTGACCGCAACTCTTTGAGTGTGACCATTCAGCCAATTCCTTATCCACTGGGTGGTCCATCTGTCAAATCCATGTCTTTCCAGTTTAAAGCCAAGGTTGCTGTGCATTTCACTAAGGGATGCCTGCTCATTTTTTGCTACAAGTTGCGAAATTGCAATGTCTCAAATCTCCAGCTTAAATTGAATGGTTATGCTGTTACAGTTCAGGAATTCTTCCTCCTGACAAACACACTGTAATTCTGTGCTTCAGATATGAAGTTCCACATCATAGCATACATGTGTTATTTACAGGATGGATTGCTTCAACATGCTTATATTCATAATGGATGTCTAAATTGGGATATAACACGTGTATGCATTCTTATGAGTTGCACTAGTTTTCTATTGGTTTCTATTGATTTCTATAAAGATTTTGGTATAGTCAAAGTGCCTGAACTAATGCTCTAAACAAGAAATAATAATAAAGTAATATGGAAGGGATCAAGTTGCTTTGGATGGAAGAAACTTTTCTGCAGTCAAGTTTCTTTTAAAGCAAAAGTAATAATTGCATGACCATAAATTTTTGATCAGCTAGGTGTTAAAAGTGTTTGAAATTCACATATTGGGATCTATAATGACTATGCTAGTTATTAAAGACATGTAAACTGGTGTCCTGTTTTTTTGCGACAGAGTAAATTTTCTTCTTAGTAGCTCATACAGTGTTGTGTTGTGGATTCAGTATGAAATTGTGTTGATAACAGACGGATGTTTTAGTGGATGATGAGCAGTGCTTACTCTAAATCAAAGACTTTTCATTTTCCCGTGCTCTGACAAAAAGCTATGATGGAACACAGCCAGGACAGCTGACCTGAACTGGCCAAAGGAACATTCCATACCACAGAACATCATGCTCAGTATATAAACTGTGGGGACTCGGCTGTGAGTCACCAATTGCTGCTTGGGGACAGACTGGGAGTGGATCAGTGGGTAGTGAGCAATTGTACTGTGCATCACTTGTTTTATTCCTCTCTCTTCCCTCTCCTCCCCTCCCTTTCTTTTACTACTACTACTACTACTATTACTACTACTACTACTACTACTACTGCTACTACTACTACTACTACCACCTTTATTATTATCTTTATCTCACTTCATAAACTGCTCTTATCTCAACCCATAGATTTTACTTTTTACAATTCTCCTTCCCATCTCACCAGTGATGAGGGGGCTGGGAGGAGTGAGTGAACAGCTATGTGATACTTCGTTGTCAGCTGAGGTTAAGCCATGACAACTGAGTGGCAGATTCATGGTTGTTTAGGAGGTAACATGTCAGGAGAAAAATAATGTACTTTTGGTTCCTTGCATTGGATTTTATTAGGTTACTCAATAGAAACTCACCTGCACACCTGCAAAGGGGCACAGAGAGATTACAGCAGGTTGGGGAAACCCAAATAATAATCTGCTGGGATATCAGGCCGTCAAAAGCCTGTCTCCACAAGCCCTGAGGAGCACATGGGTGTATGGCCAGGCAGGGTAATCTCAGTAGCCAGGTCAAAGAGTCAAAGACCCTGCCTGACCCCTCCAAGAGATGTCCCAGGGAACCCTCAGCACTGTCAGCCCCGGAAACACCCAGCACCAGCAGTCAAACAAAAGGCTCTCTGGGCCACCTTACAGATCAAGGGGGTTACTATGGGATGTATGATGGGAAGAATATATGGGATTTGGGGAGGCCTTGTTATTGGTTGCTTAAGGAAATAAACAAGGCCAGAGAAAGAGAGAGATATGGGGGAGAAAAAACAGGAAAATATAGGAATAATTGGATAATTAGGGCCAGTCCTGTGTGAATAATTTCCTGGTCGTTTGCCTATCTGCAGCCTGTTCCTCATCATTGAAGTCTGTCCCGTCTTCTCAGTGAACTCCATTTCTCTTTTCCTTGGTGAATGGCTGACTGTTCTCTGTGTACGTGTGAGTGTAGGGGGTGTGAGTGCCAGCAACTGGAGACATGGGTCATAAGGGTCCATATGTTTAAGGTTCCAGTGACTCAAGCAGATGAGGTTCCATTTAGCAGTGTGCGATTGCTAATGAAACCAGAACTGATGAGTAGGATAAGTGCCCTGGGAGCCATGTCTGTCTCTGAAGGTAAGGCACTTGGAGGAGTTAGCTCAATATATAAAGGTATCTTTTGAAATTGCTATTAGTAGGAGGGCTGACATGAGAGAAAAGTATGTTTTAGAATATGGCTTCATCATGCCAACTAAATACAATCAGTGTAAAGAATTTTTGCATTCTTATAGTAACACAGTGGTTCAGCTTAACACATTCCCCCAGTAGTACTGTTCATTTCTCACGTATTTCTGAACAAGCTTTCAGTTAAGATTTTTTGACTTCTTAGTATTATTGTTAAAAGAAGTTAAGAAGTGGCAAAAACTGAATTGAGGTAAATGTGACTCTGAGCCTTACATATCAAATCAATGTATGTGAGGGTGTGTCCAGTTTATGCTTAGCTATCTCTGCTTATTTACATCCTCCCTTTTCAGCACTTTTCTCTAAATTCAGCAGCAACAATATAGTTGATTTTATTTGTTTAAGAGTTAATGATGTAGCTTAGATGTAGGTCTGTGTTTTTACAAGTTTTCTAATTATTTTTTATCTAATTATTTTTAAATTTCTTTCATGTTCTTTGGCTAGGGATTTGGTATGAAGACAGTCTGGCTGTTTTAATGATAAGGTAGATCTGGTCTCTGTTTCTAGTAGTACAAACATTTTATCCTTACAATAGAATCTACTTACAGGGACCTCAGATATAGTGAAAAATCTATTACTGTACATTTGAGTTTAAGAAAACCTACAATGACTTCATTTATTTTAAAGAAGAAAGAGAGAAGGCCCATTTCTACCACCTCGGAATAATACACATTGACGTACTCTTTTTTCCGCATGGAGGTGCTTACCTTGTCCTTTAGTTTTAATGATATCAGGTGAGGCTGAGGAGATCTTCAACAGCTGAAAGCTCACTGTCAGCATTTGCTAAAATGTGTAATAGATTTTGAGCCAAACTTCATAAAAGGATCAAAAGTATATTAATATATTTTACAAGAAGTAACTACACATACATGCACAATAAATTACTTCTATTTTGATGGAAAATACATATTTGCATTCATATATTTGTATGGGCATACTTCTGATTATATGAAAAATTAAATTCATTTAAACACAATTTTGCAATGTGGGTTTACTTATAAACATTTTATATTTCACTGTGCATGTGTGTGTACATCTGTACACATATGTATACATAGCATGCTCTGTATTTGATCTACAGATGATGGTAAGAAAACATTTCATACAATTGCCTAAGTGCTAAAAAGAGGAAATGATTTACAATTGCACTTCAAGCTGCTGCCAGAAAAACCTTTCTACATCAAATATCTCAATCTCCTGCATGCATGTGTCTGCATACACATCTCAAATACACCATATCACCACCACAACACCACTGCTTTTAGAAATTATGATTCCTTTTTCAGAACACATTTCTGACTGAAATACTCATTTTTTATGTATTGCTATCAGATGCGTTCCAGAAAACTGGGGAGTATCTACAAAAGCCTACAGTCTAAATGCTACTTGTGCAGATTTCTTTAAATATAAAATATTGACCACCTAGGAAAAAAATTATAGATATGACTAGGGATAAATTTTGTTGTCTGCTGTTTTTTTTAAAGATAAACATACATGGTTAAAAAATTGAGCATACTAATAGTTTGTATCTTTGCTTGCAACTTCTGAAATTTGGAATCAGCTGCAGAAAATAAGTCATCAGTAGTTCTGTTTATCTCAATTAAAATGAATCTAAATTTACAACAGGTCAATTTCTACTCTGAGGTCCAATTTAGTTTGAAAACACTGTTCAATCTCTTTTGGAACAATTGCACTAGAAATCCAATTGTTCTTCCAACTGCCTGTAGTAAAATTCCATGCTACCTAAGCTAAATAAATGCAGCTGAGAGCTGTTAGATGTGTTTACCCAGAGCTTTTCAAAGATCAAAGGAGGGGAAAAAAGCACATCTGTATATTGAATTAAACTTTTTACTTTACTTGAAAATAAATTTTTTTAAAAAGCATTATTCCTTCCTCATGAAGTTTTCCCCAGAGAGCCCCACTTTTGAACTGTGCATGTACAATTTAAGGCACTTAGCCTTAGGAGGGGCCACCTCCTGCTGCAGATGAAGAGCTCGACACTAGAACTTATGTTAAATGGAGGCATGTACCTCCTCTTCCTTCAGGTCCTGCTTTTTGTCCTGTCAAGGGGTGTTGGAATCTTTGGTCTCCATTCAGATGCACTTTTCTTAAAATGTTACCACCTGTAGTCTACTGTTACATTATTTCTTTGAAAATTCTGAAAACATGAGGGTAGTTTTGTTCAATTTAGCTTTACTGGGGGTATGTGGTTTTACAGAGAAGAAAGAAAGGGCTGGTTTTTCCCCCTTGAGATGCTATTATGGCCATGGGCATCTTGATGTCTGATTTTAAAAGGTGAACTTCACAAGAGCACAAAATGGCCCTGCTAGAATAACATGTTTTATGCTTAGTATGCCACGAGGAAAATATTGACCTCAAGGCGGTATTCTGCTTGTGCATATATTTCCCTCCGAGCTCTAGAGGAGAGGGTAAGGTGTCACAAGTCCTGGTCCAGGAACAACTTTTCTCTCCTCAGTGTTTAGGGCAGAGACAGAGAGGGTTCAGGTTCCTTAACTACACAGTCTTTTATAGTCAAAGCACTTGAATATAGACACAAAATTGCAATGCCTCTTGTATGTAGGACAAATTATAATAAAGTATTCGATTCTTGAGCAATAGATGTATGCTTGACAGTTGTTAACACCTTTTCAAAAGCTAGGACTGCGAGGAATGTAGGCTGTCTGTGAGCTTGTGATGTATTGATTTGAAAAATTAGGTCCAACACGAAATCATTTAACCTTTTTGTTATATAAAAAGAATAATATGCTACCTAAACCAATTCTTGTTATTTGTCTTGGTTAGCAAATGAAAGACTAGGGGGAAGATCAGAGTGCAAAATCAACTCCTCATTGGTCTTGCTGCAAAAAATGGTAAGTGCTACTTAATTTTTTAAGACGAAAAATTTATTTTTTAAATATGTCATTTCTGTATTAGTTTAGTACTATAACATATGTTTTTCTGTAAAAATAGCATTTATTTCTTAGATACAGTTAATTCTTGATTGTGGGGGGAATCTTTGCTCACTTCTAGTCTTTTTATGTGTATCAGTGAAAATCGTCATACAAGAAGGAGTACCAAAAATGTAAGCAAAAATGAATTTTGGAATTCAGGAAATTTTACAGATCTTAATCTGATGCTGCTCTTTTACTTAAAGTAACCAGGTTTTAACAACATCTTTTGTATACACATTCCGTAGAACCATGTTTATGGCTTTCTAATATAGTCCTTCTAAAACCTAAATTGCAATAAAAAGCCAATAGGTAGCCTTTTTTTCATATGAACATGTAATTCATTATACTAACTTTGGCAAAGTAAATTGTCTTTTAGGATAAACCCAAAAAGTTCTTGCTGAATTAAATTTAACTGGACTAATTTGTGGAATGACAAGCCATCTAGTATATATAGTGTGTGGAGTACACTTTTTAAAACTTATTTCAGAGTTTATTCCTCCTTGCAACCTCTCTGTCTCGAAGCACGGTGGTCTACGCAGAACACTGTGGGACAGATTGACCCTTATTCATCCTTAGTCTTTGCTGGCATTCAGCAGCCATCTTGGCAACATTGCTGCCCTCTTCATTCTAAGAAGCTATGTTTCGGGCAGAACATCTAGTTTAAGAATCAGAAGGGATTTTCCCCTCGGTTGCAATAATGGTGATGTTTAGAATTAGGGAGTATTTTACCTTTCCAGAAGAACTCCACTGTTTAAAAAGGTTGTACCAAACAATGTTAACTTAATGTGAGGAAATTCTTTGGATATGTTTGGTTCAAGATAGAAAAATAACAGAAATAATTGTTTCTGATCATAAATATGAATCATAACATAGAAAGATCTGAGCTTTTCTGCCAGTGCTCTAAAGGGGCAAGGCAATAAATTTAAAGCCATTAGGTAAAACAATTCCTTCAAGTTTAGACATAACACTGAATTAGCTATGTGATTTTTAAGTTATAGCAGATTTCCAGTGAAAGAGCTAGAAATATCAGGAGAGGAGTTAAGGCATGTTTGTACTTGTCCATTCCCTTTAAGACCCTGAGTAAGGTGGAGAACCTACTACTAGTTTGGTGGATTAAAGTATTCCTTGTACCTTGTACCTTAAGGAATTCCTGCTAGAATTTTGCAAAAAAAGGTTCTTCAGGTTTAGCACTACAGAGTCTCAGTATTATGGTATAGTATATATAAAAAAGAATATACTTTTTGCTTGTAAAGCCTGTGGAGGAAGTACAAAAATTGAAGCAGTGAATAATAAAATGTTAGAGTACTGTGGACTGCTTTGTGTGCTTAGGAAAAAAAACATAACCCTCAGAAGTCCTGTCATGATCCCTCATAAACTGTGGCTTAAGAGCAGTAGAAAATGGGTTGAAGAAAACCAACCTCAGGTGGTTCCCTACCTTTGGTCTTTACATTCTCCATTGTACTTGATAAAATAGATGAGCTCTAAGAAGAGAAGCAATCATCCCCTACTTCCAATAAAATTAATAAATCTGGCAAGTTATGCTTTGAAACCTGTCCCTTTCCATGTATATCTTTCACTTGAGTTTTACTTGAACTTGTAAAGTTCTAAATCCTATTTGCTTTCAGCAATTAACTTTTTCTTTGAATCTTCCTTCCATTTACCTTGACATTATATTACATTTAATTTACCAAATAATTCTCTCTATGTCTCTGTCTCTGTCTCTCTCATCACTACTACTATTGCTCTGGTTGTTTTTTGTTTCTTTTATAATTATAAATTTTAAAATTTATAATTTATAATTTATAAAATTTATAATTATAAATTATAAAATTTCCATTTGATCATTGTAGGCATGGAGCAGCCTTTTAGTATCTGATTAAAAGGACACTGTGCCTTTGAATCTAGTGTATTTTAAAATTCAGTTAAATTATTGGAAAACAGTCAGACAGGAGATTTATCCTTGAGTTATTCTGTAAGCTTTTGTGAGTTTCCTATTATTTCTTTTATACTTTCATATCATTTTTGGGGGGAGGGTAGAGTTAGTCTCTTATTCCCCTGGCAAACATTCATAAAACAAAAGAAACACCACCCCATTTCTTGTGTAAGAGAAATTATGAAACACCATATGTCAAATGCTGTTAGTAGCACAAAGTGAAAAGACAAAAAAAATAAAAATACCCACAATATCACCATTCTGTAATCTTCTTTAGGTACAATAGCTCTATGTGTTATTTTTAATAATGACAGGTATAGGTTTTTTTCCGATAAAATGTGACTTATAAACTGAGTCTGTCTGTCTTTAAGAGAGAAAAAAGCAAAAGAAATTACTTCCTGAAAATAATTTTCCTACTTATATGTTATTCTTTTCATACATCTGAAGAGAAGTTTGATCCAGAAGTAATTGATGTAAATATTGAACCATATCATATTGTATATAGGTAACATATTACTTTTTTAAAGATTAAAGGATGAGTAAAAAAATCACATTTTCTACTCTAATTCCTCACATTATAAACTTAATTCTTTCATAAAATGTATATTAATTTCCATATTTCTCACACTCTGTCTTGCACATAAATATTTTGACCTACAAAGTTATTATAGTGAAAGATTACAAGAATGTGTAAGAAAACCCTCCTTTTGAGACAATTTTTTTTTATTTTAGGAGCTACTGACTCACAGGATTTTGATCACCTCAGTAAAAGGAGGATTTCTTCAATACCTGACTCCACAAGGTTGAACATCGCCCTCACTCATTATTCCCTTGTCTGTATAACCAGGAGCCGTGTCCACCACAGTCATCATGTTAAACTGTACTGGTAGCTCAAGTTCAGCCAGTTACTTTACATTATTTCTATCTTCTAGTGTGTCAATAATTTCCAAAGTATAGGCATCCAGTCTTATGAGTCTACACTTTTTGTTGATGCCAGATGCATGACTGTACATGTGTCTGCCATAAAATGTAGGCTGTTTGAATGAGATCAGTTCCACAAGTAACCTATATCACTTCCTAAAACCAACTTGTTATCACTTGCTAAAACTAAAACTAACTTGTCCTCATCATAACTTACTACTTCACTAATTCTTTTATGACCAGAAAGCTTTGACAGCAAAAATGTAATGTTTTGCCAGTTTACCAACAAAAATACCAAATATCTGTCAGTAAAAAGATACTCTCTCTCAGAACATGGTTTCCTGAGAAATTTGTGGTGAATACTTACCAAGAAGTATTATTTTATCAATTTCAGTCACAAAACTTAGTTTAGAATGAAGACCTGAGCTGTTTGAACTGCAGTTATTATTTTCAAATATACCAAAGTCATACAGCAGTTAAGTGTTATCTACCTGAAAACAAACAAACAAGTGAGCTTTCAATAGCTAGACAAAAAATAGAAATTCCTGCATGATACAGTTTTCAACCATTCTTCTGGTCACTTTTTCCTCTTTCAATAAGCCCTAAGTCTCAACTCTCTGTAAGTTAGGATTAGTCTCCTGTATATTCCATGTCTAAAAACAGGACACAGGTTCCTAAGACACAAAGGTGACAATGAGTATTTGCCTAAAAAAATGAAATTTGGCACAGCGAACAGCCTTAGTCTCACATGCGCCTCAGTGTTGGAATGAAATTGGTGTTGATGTGTGAACCAGGCTAAGGGTTTACATGAATTCACAGTAAATTTTGTAATTGATGTCATAACTGTCTGCTTTATATTCTTTGTGGTTCTGTGCATGTGTCTGTAGCTCACAGGGAATTCCAAAATGAATGACACTCCACAGGGAATAAAACAGAGCCTGAAGGTGTCCTGCCTTTTTTTTTTTGTAAAATATGTGAAGATGCATATGAAAGAAAGTAATACTTGAAAGCCACATGTATATGGAATGAGGCAAACCTTTCTGCCTCACTATTTGTAAATATATATAAGGATATTAAAAAATATAATATATGTATAAAAATGCATTGAACAAAAATGTCACTGTTGTCTGCCAAGCAATAAAATTTTTTGAATTTTCTATGTTTGCTATGTATTCTTTACAAGTCTTTCGACACTGCATCCTACCCCTAGTGTTAAGTGAAATGTGCAACAAAAAGAGAAGCACTTGGAGTCAGGAAATGACAAAGTCAAGGTTATGCATGGAGCACGAACTTGGCTTCCCTGTGTGTACATGTTTTGATAAGGTCCTTTATTGTTTAATCATGTAAGTTTTTGACTTTTGTTCCCCATTTAATTTCAGGTCAAAATCCAAACCATACAAATTCAGAGCAGTGTGAGTTAGGTCTTCACTGGGCAAACAGTAAGGCGAGTTTCAAGTTTTGAGCAACCTGAGTGAGCTAGGATCCTCTGAAAAAGTGAGAGCTGTCTTGTGACAGAGGCCATGGGTTAAAATTGAGCAGTCTGGGCTTTTGCTTTGCTTGAAATGTTACTACAGCTCTCAGTGCCTCTCCGTTCTGCCATTGTAAATATTCATTCAAGTATTTCCTGATCTATCAGTAGTGTTCTGAAAATAAATTCATTACTCCTTATGAAGCACAGTGATGACATAGATAGAAGCCTATGAAGAAAAATAAAAGCCTATTTGCTTCAGGGCTTAGAGGATATGTCGTAAATACAATGTGGAACCAAATGTTGAACATAAGGATAAAAAGAAATATCCAGGTGTTGCTTAGCACTTTGTCCCCCATATTAACCAAAGGCCCAGGGGAGGGAAAGTGGGTGGGGGGGGGGAAACTTGTTTCTTTCCTACAAGACTTTGGCAGTAAACTAATATGTGACATGTACAAAGCACAGGACAGAGGTAACACTGGAGATTTTATTAACAGCTCTTCAGTTATAGTTGCTATGAAGCTTATTGAAAACTGAATTGAAATTCTTTACCCATATTCCCTTTGTATGGACCTCTTTAGAATACAAGGGATTCTGTGGTGCATAGAAGATGTCAATTTATAATGTCTTATGCCAGCAATAATTTATCTGTTCCCATATATATATATATGTATATATATCATATAACTATAAATGTGTTTGAAGATAATTTTGCATTTACTATGAACATTCTTCATTAGAGAATAAATATTTCCAAACACTGCAAATCCTCACAAAGACATTAAGGCTTTGTGATACTTTAAGCTATTTTCTCCCTTTTAGATAGTAGCTGAAATAAAGAAAATGGCTTACAGATTTAGCTGTGTATATAGTTTGAAAGTAACAACTGAAAAATGATGTTCATAATCTGAATTGCAATGAAACCAATTATCTGTACCATGGTGTTTCACTTGGGAATGCTCCGAAAGGTTTAGTATTTCTTAAAAGAAATTAAAAACAGCTGTAAAAATACCATAAAACAAAAATAGCAGCTGCAAAAGAGATTAACATTCCTAAATTTCATTTGAACCTGAGATGTTATTTTTCCTACAGCAACATACATACATACTGATTTTTAAAATCTATTCTTTATGAAACTCTATCTTTTTAAGAAAAAGATGGATTTTTTTCTTTCATTTCACCACTTCTTGATATTACCTACGAATTTCCTGAACATTCTTCCCCCCTGCCCAGGAATTTTGTATTACATTTTCTTCTGTAATTATTATCAAAGAAAAGCTACAGTTGTTGAATCTTGAAAAATTATTTAAATATAACCGATTAAGAATTAAAGCTCTACCTAATAAACAATTTATAGCAATCCTTGCACTTTTGTTACTTACAGCTGTCAAACAGCTTTCAAACTGAGCTCAAATCACCCTGAGCCTGTTTTAAAATTTTATATAGCGTCTGTTTTCCAATTAAGCAGCCAGTCATAGATGAAACCTTTCCTAATCTTTTTCATATATATAATAAAACCAAATGTAATTTATAAAACAGGACTGGAGGTGCTGACAGTATAAAGCAGTTTATTTTGCAGTCTTGGTCAAAACATATGGCAGCAACTTTTCTAGACTTCTGCCAGATGGCAGGCCTTAATCGATTTTGTCTGTTGTGCTGTATGTTAATTCTCTGTGAAAAGTGTTTCTTCAAACTCAATTAAAAAAATAATGACTTTCATTTTCTTACTGAGCAACTAATGCTAAAACTGTCATTTGGATAGGTCTGTTTAAGTTTGAAAAGTTTTTGAAAGCCCCAAGATATTTACACAACAGGTAAAATTGATTCTAATGGCCTTGAAAGCTGTGATTTTATTCATCAGCGTGCATATCATTTCATGTGAATCTGAATAAATTTCCCTTTATGATAATATTCCTTATCTTGCGTTTCTGTTTTTCTTGTGGCTTTTTTAACTAATGATAGTGTTTCGCTTTGCAAATTCAAGTAATTTTGAGCACCAAAAGACCCCAGAGTAAAAAATCTCAAATCATCAACACTAAAATCATTACTCCAAACTCTAAACACATTAAACTAGAAAAAGAGTTTATTTCTACATTTATCTCTACATCTCAATAAAGATACTTTATGATACAATAGCTGTTATAAAGTTTAGCTATTGGTCTACCCAACACATTTCTGTGCATTTCCTATATCTCCCATATTAAAATGCTATATTTTATGTAACGATACTACATTTAATAAAAGTTGCACAAAGGTCAGTCTCCAAAGTTATTTTAGCAGGCAATTTTTGTTTTGATAAGTATGAAATTTCCTCTCTACCCAATAAATAATGAGGCATGAATTTCTGATAAATATGCTTCCTGATGGACAAACACAGTGGGTACAAAAATCTTTAAATTCTATTAGAATTCTAACAGTTGTAGTTTCTATGTCTTTTGATGAATATGTTAATAGCATGGATGCCTTAATAAATGCACTTTTTTAAAGTCTGTGAGTTAATGGGAAATATAATAAATGTTTATACATTTTGGTTTCCTTTTACTGCCATTCTTCCTTTCTTATACCTATTATTTGTGACACAGCCTTAGATTTTGAACTAAAATGTGTGCATAACAGAAATCAAATGAAAGGAATAGTCCCCAGAGAAATATGCAATCCTTTTGTAGAACCTAGCTTTAATGTAGACCAGTACTTAACATATTCACAACTTATAACGTATGAAATGGGTGTATGTTGAAACAAAATATCAACCAGATCTATTCTCCTTACCATGTTTATTTTATGACTACTTTCTTTTGAAATAGAGCAGGGTTATGGTAATATGTATGTAGACTAAATAGATTGTGTTTTCTCCAGCAATAATCCCACAGAAGTAAAAGGTAGAAACACTGTTTTTCCAATATAATCCAGCCAGGGCAAATGACAGCCTTACCTGATGGCTGATATCTTTTGTAGTACAGCTGTGACATATTTTATGCATCATGAAGAATGATCAAACGTTTCTCTGGAGCCTTTCTGTCATGGAATGTGGCCCCATGCCCCATGTATACCTTTACTTTAGGCTATATTATACCTAAACTCTAAATTAGACATTTGTTACCAACTGGTAGTTCTTTTGTTATCAAGATGTATTAGGAACATGTAAAAACTTTTTTTTGTATTATAGTTAATATTTATTGGTTTTAGTTGACAGTAATGATTGTTTGGAATATATTTAAGATAAATAGTACACATACTTGATAATAAAAATACCACTGTATGTAATTAAATATTTTTAAATAGATCATATGCTTATATTTTGGAAAATAAAATAGAGTATGGCTTACTAAAAGTTGGATGTCCGGGGATTTTGGAATGCAGTGCTTTACAATAATTTAAAGATTTGTACTTATAAAATTATGTTGACATATTTGATTCAAAACTTCTTAGCAATTTAACTATCTGGAGTTCTTCACTACGTTAAGTATTTTTAAGCAAGGTTCATAAAAGATTTAATATCTATTGCAATATATTGTCAAGAGTGAGGACAGTACTCTTTCCTGGTCACCCAGTTGATTCCCCACACATAGACTTCTAGTGTCATTTGAGAGATCTAAGGTATTCAGTAGGATGGATTGCAAAAGCAACAGTAGCCTTGTTTCTGTGGAGGGGAAGTGGGAAGCTGAGAGTACAAAACAAGACATCTTAACAATTATTTAGCAACTAATCCAAAACCTGGATGGAAGGCAAACCACAACACTACATGGCTTTTTTTGACAAGGGAAATAAGTCTGTTCAGATTAACTGTGTTTTAAAGTAAATTTCTCATACAATTTGGGTCTAGTCATAATTGGAAGGAAGCAAACAACAATATTTATAGTCATTGAGCATCAGTTATGAGTGGAATATGTCACTATTACAGTGATAGGGTAATTTGATGCAGGTAGAGCTCAGGAGGAGCATGCTCATTCTTTCAGCAAACAAAGCTTGTGGGTCTGCTTTTCCATGTTGAGATATTTGGTTCCAAGACTCAAATGCTTTTGACTTTACATCTCACTGACCTGCTCTGAGCACTACTAGAGATCTGCTAGGAAGACCTTTTTTGTTGAAAGAATAGAAATCACCAGGAATTAACATGGCCCAGGAGTAGTCCATTATTAACCTAGATATTACTTTGGAAAGCACTATAATAAACAATAAAATAATAACACTAAATAGCAACTATGACCAAGCTGTGGTCTCTTGGGCATCGTTTTTAATTTTAATAGGAGGAAAGCAGATAAGATTCAGTCATGGATTCACATCTATGTAGGATAATCTAGAAGGGTATTTTTTATGAGTTAATATCTTACATATTCTTCAACAGGTGACAAATGTTAGACTTTTATATTTTTGTTCCTTATATCATCCAGTGTCTGGATACCTTTTTCTGCTGCTCCAAAAGGTGGGAAATAAGTGTTCTTCTCTTATGATACTTTTTACTCTTCACACAGGGAAGTAGCTGCCAGTCAAACAACATATTCATCTGCAAATTTCTATTTCTTTCTTTGGTTTAGAGTGATTTTTCTGTTCATCTTCACATATCTTATTTTGGATAGCAATCTGTAGACAAAAGTCTCTTTTTTTTTCTCAGCAGCAGCACTGGGAAAACATGTTTTTTAAGTGTCATGAATCATGAACTTCATTTTCTTTGAAACATCTAAAAAAAAGAGAAGGTGCTTTGATTAGTGAGGTTCAGAAAATGGAAGCAGTATTAGAAGGGAAAAAAGTAGAAAATGGACAAAAAAGATAAAACGAGCATGAGAGCAATTGTATTTTCTGATTTTTTTTTTCTTTTCATAATCCCCTTTTAAAATATTGCTTGATGATAATGCCTTTCCTATTGCAATAATGAAATGCACTATTTGCCAAAGTGACCACAAACTCTATCTGTTTATGGATAGAGGAACAAACCAAACTGAGAACTTCCCTGAGAAATTTCCTGAGTGGAAAATTAGAATTAAATTCTAATATCTCTTTTCCTGCCTCATAATCTAACATATAAGAGCAGAAAAATTGGGAAACATCCCATCCTGCTTAATAGAACAATTTGAAGTCCAATAAGAAGAGAACCCAAGAAAGAAAAAATACTCTTCCTATACCACTGTCAAGGTTAGAATCAAACCACTAAGATGTCAAAAGTAAGATTGTTATTGACTTTTAGGATTTTCCTTGCTTCTTTGTAGAAAGTGATAGGAGACACTTGAGGTACTTACAGAATTCAGTGAAGGCAATCTAATCTCAGAAGCACACTATACAACACACTAAGTTGGGCAAGAAGACCTTATCTCCGGCTAACGGATGTACTAAAGTTGCTTATTTAAAGAAATACAAAACATTCAGATTTTATCAAAGCCACAAATTATTTTCAATTTAGACCTTTATTTAACAAGTTTGATTTTTGTTTTTTTAATAGGTTTATAGTCCTGGTTTGGTTTTTATAGAGCTGTCAACTTAGTGTCCATTCTCACAATCAGCAATGAGGAATTCCTTAAAAAAAGGTATAGAGAATTTCAGGGTAGAGACCTGTTTTCATGTATTTCCAAACTGTTAGTCTACACCTTGTAAACCTAATATAGATTACATGGTGCATGAGAAAAAAAAATCATTTTTATGTAATTTTTAAAAATTGAACTAAATTTTCCTCCTCTCCTCTCCCACTCCTATCCCTCTCCTCTCCTCCTCTCCCTCTCCTCTCCCTCTCCTCTCCTCCCCTCCCCTCTCTTCTCCAGTTTTTCAAGTGCCAGTGGACCTGAAAGCATTTCTAGTGCATCACAGTTCTGATTTGCCTCATATTTATTTATGACCTTTATCAATAACTGGTGAGCAATTGTACATAAATTGTATGGTGATCATGTGGCATAGGTAATCATCCACTAGAGACTGGGAAGGGAACATCAAACAACTTCTCATCTAAAACAGAATTAGAAAACAGGTTTATAGTGGTATATCAAGACAAAGTTGTAAATGTACTTCAGCTAAAATATACACCTGCAATACTATCTTAATTAATGGAGAATCCTAGGGTTCAGTTAATTTAACAATCAAATATGTAGAGGGTTTTTTCACACAGAAAATATATATTAATATTTCTAGATTTCATTAGCATATGATCCATATTTCATCTGGAAAAACTCTCACAGAAACTGAGCAATCAGCCTCTCTGGATATGGTATAGTAATGTACTAGCTTGTGTGTATGAGGTCGTATTATAGAGATGTCAGTTTTAGTTTGAAACATAAACATATTTTTATTTATACATTAGTGCTTATAGTGATCAATGACCATCTGTGCAGTATATTAGAATTTGGTTTTGATCAGTAGAAAGCAATTATTCATAAAACTCAAAACAGAAGGCAAAGTTGTGAAAGAAAGGAGAAGAATTATGTCTTTCTTAGAGGGAAGGTAATTTTAATATAGACGAGATTGGCCCAAGTCCTGCAGTTTGGATTGATAGATTATCTAGCAGAACTATCATTTCAATAATCTCAATGACAGTGTAGCAGTGGATACTTGGTACAATATTATAAATTAAATTTACTGCAAATGTCATTGCAGAGAATATGGAAAGAGATCCGTCATTTGTATTTGTAGAAGTTAAGATAGGGAAAAATGTAAGATTCTTTGACAAAACATAACAAAAATTATCTACATGATATAGTTATGCTACGAATTATCTAAAAGATTCCTTTCATTACTACTTTGCTCATTAGGATACTTGAATTACACTAACATTTATTTGATCAGAGAGGAATAATGTTCTTTTATTCATTAAAATTTTTTCCAGGACTTAAGAATATCCAATGTCCATGTTGCAGAAACACATTTTTTCAGAAATTATGAGCAGGCTCTGTCTAATTGCAGTCTACTAATGCAACTGTAAAGCTAAACTATGAATTGGTAAATTGATATTCACCTGCATACGGAGTCATATGTTGACTTGACAGTGATGTTTACAACTTAGATACTAGGTCAGTGCTGTAAAAGCTCTGCAATACAGGGGACTGAGGAACAATAATAAAAGTGTTCTTTCTGTTTACAGTGGTTTTTAGCCCCATTTTATCATTTTCTTTGCCATCACAAGGTCATACATAATGTAATCTAAAAGCTTTAAGCAAAACTACAGAAGACTTGAATTTGCAGGCACATGAAAACTGGTTGCAGCACATTAGAGCTAAATTCTCTTCAAAGTTAGAATTCATAAGTTTAAATGAACTTTTTTACCTGAGGGAAGTTACTGGGAATTATCTCTGAAAGCACAATTCTGCCATCAGTATAAAATGCAATTAATGTAAAGACACTTAATTGTTGGGGTTTTTAGTGTTGTTATTTGTTTGGTTTTGGGTTTTTATTTTAACGCATGTTAAAATCAAAAAATGGAAATACATATAATCATCATCATGGCTGGGCTTCGTGAACGAAGATTTGGGAAGGCTCTATCCACATTTGTTGCAGGAGCGCTGGTGGCTTATGAGGCCAATACGTGACAGACATATCCAATTGCAAAAGGCACAGCAGAAAGACTCCTTAGATGGTATATTCTGCAAGACACGGTTCTTTCTGCGTTGCCTTTTCTCCTCAAGGGTGATCCTGCGTGCCTTCTCAAAGGAGACAGCTGCGTTATAGATGGCATGTCTCCAGACCTCCTGATTGGAGGCCAGAGTAGACCAGTTATGGTGATCAATATGGCCAAGGTTGAGATGTTGTTTCAGGGAGTCCTTGTATCTTTTCTTCGGGGCTCC
>NW_016690216.1:5588824-5604410 GCF_001604755.1 Lepidothrix coronata
GAACGAAGATTTGGGAAGGCTCTATCCACATTTGTTGCAGGAGCGCTGGTGGCTTATGAGGCCAATATGTGACAGACATATCCGATTGCAAAAGGCACAGCAGAAAGACTCCTTAGATGATATATTCTGCAAGACACGGTTCTTTCTGCGTTGCCTTTTCTCCTCAAGGGTGATCCTGCGTGCGTTCTCAAAGGAGACAGCTGCGTTATAGATGGCATGTCTCCAGGCCTCCTGATTGGAGGCCAGAGTAGACCAGTTATGGTGATCAATATGGCCAAGGCTGAGATGTTGTTTCAGGGAGTCCTTGTATCTTTTCTTTGGGGCTCCTCTCTTGCGGCAGCCAGTGGCAAGTTCACCATAAAGCAAGATCTTAGGGAGGCAGTGGTGCTTCATCCTGGAGACGTGCCCTGCCCATCGCAGCTGTGTTCTCATCAACATGGCCTCAATGCTTGTGACTGCTGCTTGCTCTAGAATAGATGTATTGGTCACATAATCTGACCAGTGGATGTTTAGGATTGTACGGAGGCAGCGTTGATGGAAGCCTTCTAGGAGTCGCAGGTGGTGGCAGTAGATGACCCATGATTCGGAACTATACAAGAGAGTAGACAACACTATGGCTTTGTAAACACTGATCTTGGTGCTTTTCTTCAAGTGTTTATTACGCCATACTCTTTTGTGGAGTTTTCCAAAAGCACTGTATGCCTTTGCTAACCTGCTGTCTATCTCTCCGTCGATCTTACCATCTGAGGAGATGAGGCTACCAAGGTAATTAAACTGTTGGACTGATTTGAGCTCTGATTGGCCAATGGTGACGTGGGGATGATGGAAGACTTCCTGAGGTGCAGGTTGATGGAGGACTTTTGTCTTCTTCAAGCTGACTTCCAGCCCAAAGAGCTCAGCAGCATCTGCAAAGCAGGATGTTAAACGCTGCAGAACTGCTTCTGTGTGAGCGACAAGGGCGGCGTCATCAGCATAAAGCAGCTCCTGGACAAGATGGTTTAAGGTCTTGGTGTGGGCCTTCAGTCGCCTTAGATTGAACAGGCTTCCATCAGTACGATATTGAATGTAGATACCGTCCTGATCATCGAGGTCTGCTGTGGCCCTTTGAAGCATCATGCTAAAGAAGACTGTGAATAGGGTAGGAGAGAGAACGCAGCCTTGTTTCACACCATTCTTAATTAAAAAGGGCTCAGAAAGTGTGTTGCCATATCTGACTTGGCCGTGCTGATCCTCATGAAGTGAGATGATCATTTTAAGGAACTTGGGGGGACAACCTAAACGTTCCAAAATCTGCCACAGACCTTTTCTGCTCACAGTATCAAAAGCCTTGGTGAGGTCGACAAAGGTTACATAGAGACCTTTGTTCTGTTCCCTACACTTCTCTTGCAGTTTGTTCTCTCTGAGAACAAACACCATGTCCGTGGTACTCCTGTTGGCTCTGAAACCACACTGACTTTCAGGTAGAATTCCTTCTGCTATAGTAGGTATTAGTCTATTCAAGAGTATTCTTGCCAGGATTTTGCCAGCAATGGAGAGCAGAGTAATACCACGATAGTTTGAGCAATCTGATTTAATACCTTTCTTCTTATACAAAGTGATGATGACTGCATCACGAAGGTCAGATGGTAGTTCGCTGAGCTCCCAACAGCGCACCACGAACTCATGAAATTTGGTATGGAGTGCAAAGCCCCCATATTTCCAGGCTTTGGGTGGAATTCCATCAACCCCAGCTGCCTTGCCGATTTTCACCTGCTGTATGGCCTTGAGGGTTTCTCCTAAAGTGGGGGCAGTATCCAATTCATATTTTACTGGTTGTTGTGTGATGGACTGAATTACTGAGTCTTGGACTACACGGTTGGTACTGAAAAGAGTCTGAAAGTGTTCAGACCATCGATTCAGAATAGAGGTTTTATCTGTTGGAAGGGTTTGACCATCAGCGCTGAGTAGAGGGCTTTGGACCTGGTATGTAGACCCGTATGCTGTTTTCAAGGCCTCATAGAAACCTTTGTGATCACCTGTATCTGCGGATAATTGAGTTTTTTCAGCTAGATTGATCCACCACTTGTTCTGGATGTCACGGAGTTTCTGTTGGAGCTTGTTGCATGCGAGACGAAAGGCTGTTTTTCTTGCGTGACAGGATGGCAGTGCAAGGTGTGCTTGATGGGCGGTTCTCTTCATCCTCAACAAGTCTTGGATGTCTTGATTACTTTCATCAAACCAGTCCTTGTTCTTCTTGAGGGAGAAGCCTAAGGATTCTTCAGAGGATTGCAGGATGCTGTTTTTAATATGGTGCCAAATTGTTTCAGGAGAGGAATCTGCAGAATCTGTGTAATGGTTTTCAAGCCTAGTTTGAAGGTTTGCCTGGAATCTGTCTCTTACTGTGGCTGATTGGAGATTGTTAACTTGGAGTCTTCTCCTTGGGATATTGCTGCTTTTAGGTTTGAATTTGAGATTGAAGTTGAGTTTACAGCGCACAAGCCGATGGTCTGTTTGGCATTCTGCACTAGGCATCACGCGGGTATGGAGGACATCGTGAAGATCTCTCCGTCGCACCAGGACATAATCGATGAAGTGCCAATGCTTAGATCTGGGGTGCATCCAGATTGTCTTCAGACTATCTTTCTGCTGAAAGATAGTATTAGTGATGGTGAGCTGTTGCTCTGCACAGAATTCTAGCAGAAGTCGACCATTATTGTTGCAGTTTCCAACACCATGCTTGCCTAATATTCCTTTCCAGGTTTCAAAATTTTTACCTACTCTGGCGTTGAAATCACCAAGGATAATGATCTTATCATCAGCAGGCACCTTTTGGGTAAGGTGGCGCAGGTCAGCGTAAAATTTATCTTTTTCTGCAGGGTCAGCTTGGAGAGTTGGGGCATATATACTAAAGAGGACAACATGTTGCTTGTTGTGTAGTAGAAGGCGTAGGGAGATAATTCGGTCAGAATGACCTGTCGGTAGATTTTCGAGTTTAGGAACAATAGAGTTTTTGATCATGAAGCTGACTCCTGAGATATACTTTTCGGTTCTGGGCTTACCTGACCAAAAGAGTGTGTAACCAGCATCATGTTCTCTGAGGCTGCCTTCCTCATGAAGGCNGACTCCTGAGATATACTTTTCGGTTCTGGGCTTACCTGACCAAAAGAGTGTGTAACCAGCATCATGTTCTCTGAGGCTGCCTTCCTCATGAAGGCGAACTTCGCTGAGAGCAGCAATGTCAATGTTGATACTTGACAGTTCATAGGCCATCAGGGCAGATCAACGCTGAGGATGTCCGCTATCCGCAGAATCGAGCATGGTTCTGATGTTCCAGCATGCTAGAGTTAATTTGGGTACACCTTTGGAGGCAGGTATATATGCCTTTGTCTTTTGATCTTTGTACGACTGCATTTGTAGATGTCGATACAGGGCTTTGCAAATGTGGGTAAGGCCTTCGAGCCTGCACAATGGATTTTTTAGGTGAGACGCAGTATGTGTGGAACTGAACCCACCCTTTAATCCTAAGGTTCATCTGCCAGGGCCGAGCGAGCTTGGACAGTGGCAGTGAGGTCCTCAGGACGTAGTTTAATTAGAGTGACCTTCTCTTAGATGGATGGCCTTACAGGGCTGATCAAGCTCCATCTGCCTGGGTTTAGAGTTGTCCTTCTCTTCTGTGTGCTCCAGGCTCCCCCTCTCATCTCCTGTAGTGGCACAGTCTACACCAGGAAAGCTCCCCCTCTCTCGCTCCTTTCCATGCCTGGGGCTGGGCCTGAGCGCCCAGGGCCAGGCTGCGCCATGTGCCCGTGCCCAGAGCTGGCCAGGGCCGTGCCATGCACACATGTTCCAGGGCCAGCCGGAGCCGTGCCACCACGAGCACCTATGAGGTTGTTGGCACTGATCTGCTTAATTTCTCTATTAGTTGTACCTTCATCATAAACATGGTTGAACATATGCCCTCCCCTGACTCTTAAAACAAAGAAAAGCCAAAAAATAGCCCCTAACCATAATTTTTCTTATTTCTGTCATAATGTTGCCAGAGGGCAGAGGAGGTGATCCTTTCCCTCTACTTAGCACTGCTGAAACCACACCTGGAGTGCCAACTCCAGTTCTGAGCTTCTCAGATCAAGAAAGACGTGGACATACCGAAGAGAGCTCAACAAAGGACCACAAAGACGACCAAGGGACTGGAGCAACTCTCAAATGTAAGTCTGAGAGAGCTGAGTCTGTTCAGTCTGGAGAAGAGAGCACTCAGGAGGGATCTCATCAATGTGTATAAGTACCTAAAGGTGTGATGTGAGCGAAGGGCAAAGAGGACAGAGACAGGACCAGAGCCAGTGGGAAAAAACAGAGAAGGAAGCTACATTTGAAGATCAAGAAACAGTGTTTTTCCATGAGATTGACCAAGCACTGGCACAGGTCAATCAGGGAGCTTGTGGAGTCTATCCTTGAGGATATTCAAAAGCTGTTTGGACCTGTTCTTTAGCAATGTGTTCTAGGTGGCCCTGCTTGAGCAGGGATTTTGGACAAGATGACCTCCAGAGTTCCTTTCCAGTAGTAACCATTCTGTGATTCTGTGATTTCACATACAAGTTGCAGTAATTTGCTATTCAAACACTACAATATTTACATTTTTTCCTGAGCTATTGCCTTGAACCAAAAGCTCATTTCTTCTTCCAATTATTTCATATTCTACTAATTTATTACACCTGTGTAACAATGGCACTTACTAAAAAGATGATATTCTGTGCTAACTTTAATTTATCAAGGAAAACTGGATCAAAAGAGTTTCACTTAATTCCAGAGTATGCTTGCACTTACAGCGCAAACTGATGTATTTACGGCATGTATAGTAATTAAGCTGTTGTGGAAAATAACTATACCAGTGATTTGAAATAGTCCAAAGGGAATGTTTAATATGAAATTATTCTGGGTCTGCTGTAACCTATCAAATAATTAAGAAACAAACAATGGAAGCAGCAGGGTGCTACTGAGACATTAAGAGAATAAGATATTTTGATTTTTCATATCTATCTGCCTGTCTATCTTTCCACGTTCTGCTGTATTTCATGTTTTCTGCTTTCTCTTACAGTTATCCCTTAGTGGACAAGAAGTTGATAAGACTTCTCTTGTCACCAGTGGGTGCATAGTCTAGTTCCATTTGTCTAGAAAGCTGAAGCTAATGTGTCAAAAGGTGAGAGAAAATCTCTCCTGACCATAAGGATATGTAGGATGATAATTCAAGACAACTTGCACTGACTGTCCTCTTTGAGCCAAAGGTCATATTGAGAAAATACAGACTGTTACTTCTACACTAGATTTTTTTCCCTTCACATTTCTTTGGGAATACTCCTTAATTCAGTTTTGTAAATATATTTGAAAATTATTTCAATTTCCAACACAGTAAGTATATATCCAAATAGAATAATAATCAGACTTGCTATCCTTTGGTGAATCTACCGTCAAGGAAGACACGAGAAGGGAAAAAATTCTAAATGCCACTAGGATGAACACATTCTTTGAAACATCCCTCATTTCAAGAGTATTGAGTGCATATAACTGAGCAATTATGTCATATCCATGTTTGCCTACATAGAAAAGCAATGTTCAAACACACAGCAAAAAACCTGTAGCCCTTCAGCATGCAAAAATTAGAGTTCAAGAGACTAATGCCATATAAGGATTTTTTAAGAAACTCTTATTTATATGATTTTGTGGAATTGTTTACATTTTTTCTTAGTTATTAAAGCAAAAAGTTGCTATGTCGATTATAGCAAGAATTTGCTTTGTATAAGTTTTTATTTTTTTTAAACACATTTCACTATGGTGCATCAAAGCATGAAATGAGCATGATATATTGCAAAGAGCAATTTCCAGCTGAGATAAAGTTATTGGAACTCCTCCTGGCTCAGCTGGAGGGAGAGAACTTTTTTGGAGGACATTGTGGAGTAACTAAGTACAGACTCTAAGTGTCCTACTTTTAGTTATAACCACAGTAATGTGCAGAACGTATGTGCATACTAAATCTAATCACCAGTAGAGATATGGCTAATGAGTTACATTTCCTGTGGTATTCAACCTCCATATGGCAGGTACAATATTTATCATGCCATATGCTTGATACCACAGACAAGAGTACATTCTGTAAACATGATTATGACACCTTTTCATTGATTCAAGAAGTGGCATTCAAACTGAAACTGTTTCAAGCTTCTGCCAAGATGGAATAGCTGGGAGGAAGTCAGTAAAGCATTAACAGAAGTTTCCCCAGCAGGAATGTTTTTGTCCAAGGACACTTCAGTATCAAAACACAGAATGGATAAAATACTTCACATGATTTCACAATGGTGAATATTATCATTTTTACCTGAAGATTTTATTGTCAGATTAATGTTTCTCTATTACACATGCTAACCTCAATGGATGTCTATTAACCATAACAAATATATTGATACCTAATCCATATGAAGGCACTTGTGTGCAGGCATTGTATGGAACTGAATCCCACATTTCATGGGGATTCAGTGCCCTAAACACAAGCTCCTAATGCCATTAGCATGACCAAAAGTCTTCAAGACATCTGCATGTAGCTTTCACCGGATGCAGGGCCTACAGAAGGCCGTGCCATTCTGCAACAAATTTTGAACTTACCTGATCAGCAAATTTTGTCCTCGCTGTTTTGTATGGGTGAGGTTATGGGAGTTCTATGTATGTCACAAACATGAAAATAACTCTGAACTACTGCTTTATGTTCTCTGTCCTAACTGCAAGACCATCTGATCTTATTTTAATTTTTTCCAAAATGCTATTACTGACATAAATATAAACATTTAACTTAATATTACCAAATACTGATTTAGCATTGCTTTTCTAAACATTCAGATCAGACCTAAATGCCTGCAAAAAGTATTATTCTGCGTAGACTATATAGTTATAAAACACTTCACCTATGTTAAAAAATCTTTTAAGTGCTGAAAGGATCATTAATTTTCCCACAGTTTGAAAACACTAGTCTTTTTTTTATTATTTATGAACAAAAATACTATGAAGAGATCATTATGAAACTGCAAGATTAGAATCAAGAAAAATATCATAATGTAAGGAAATCTTGAAAATATAAATCAGCTTTTAAAAAATAAAACAGACTGTTTTCACTAGGAATAATTATGAAAACAAGAATTCACATATAAAAATTCATTATTGTTCATGAAAGATTATACCTATTATAAAAGGTAATACTATTATAAAAGAAAGTGAAGTTTTGAGAAAATATATAATTATCAGAAAAAAAGAGTTTTTCCAAGCAAGCAAATCTTAAAAGACTACTGGTTTTAAAAATAAGGCATGCACAAAATAACATTTTCTTTTATTACTTACCCAACCATCCCTCTCAAAGATCTAATATGGAAGCCTTGAGTAGGGACTTCAATAAACATATCTCCATTTTTCATTCCTTAAATATCCAGAGAAGCAAAATGTGATTCTTGCTATAAAAAAACCCTAACCACCTAAACTCTCTTATACACAAGCCCTTCCCCTGGTAAATGTTCAAATTATGCCTAAAGGAGCATGATGCAATTTTGCATATATACAAAGTTGTCTAAGTATCAGCATTCTTTGTACAAAAGTTGCCCTTCAATTTTGTCTTCAAACTTTAAGTAAAAAATTGGCAATAGAAATTTTTTAATTGTTAATTTGTGATTATTTTTTATTCTTCCTACCCTAGATCTTTATCACAAGAAATAGCTCTGGAAACAACTTACTATTTTTCATGGGAGAAAATATTTACTTTGACAAGCATTACAGTAAGTCTTTCTCATTTGGAGTATGAAGAGGTTGGGGATTTTTTTGTGTTGAAAAGAAAATAAACCAAACCAAACCAAAACATGGTGATCTAGACAGAAACATGACTTTAAAAACTAGTTAACCCACATTTCTATAAAGGGTTTTCTGAGTATTGTCATTAATTGCTAGGTATAGTAACAGGAATTACACACACAGATATCAAGGACTTGGGACTTGTTCCACGTGGTCTCAGACCTAGCTACTACTCTAAATAGCCTGTAATTGCTAGAGGGTAGGATACTTGGTTATGTCATGCTGGAAAGGTACTTCAGAAACACCTACAGAAAAATAGATTTTAATTTCAATGTTACCTTTGGTAAATTAGGAAGATGTTATTCACCTTCAGCCTTCTGAAAACCAGCCACAGAATCAGGTAGACTCACTCAGCAGGTGATGAAGAAGAGAGTCTTCATAGACCACCTACTAAGGTGAAATTAAAAATGTCTATATCTCACACATTGGAGAGAGTATCAAGATAAGTAGCAAAATGTAAATACTAAAAATGAGTGAAGAAAGGTAACAGAAAAGGAAACAAAGGAATTAGGTATTAATGAAGATAGAAAAAAAGTGGGACAGAATTAAAATGAAAAAAAAGCTCATTCTATAGAGCTTTTAATGAAAAAGAATCATAGAATGTTAAACTCCAGAGGTGTTTGGAAAACCTTAAGAAACCATAAATTAAAATATGGAGGGAAGATGAGAAACAGGAAAAGGTATAAGGGTAAGCTTGTTTTTGTTTAATGATGATGTTGAAATTTTTCACTATTTTTTTTTCAATCAGATTTAATCCATGGGATTTTACTTTAAATTTTTAAAAAAAGACATAAAAACTACAAGAGTTGTAATTTTTTTGCATCCTGTGTTAGCAACCAGTGTGTATATAAGCAGGTGCAAAAAAAAAAACAAAACAAACCCAAACCAACAAACGAATAAACAAAAAAACCCAAACCAACAAAAACCTGTAAATATGAGAATGACTTAAGTAGATGATAACAAAGGGAATATTCCAACACTTCAGTAAAGCTTTAAACCCATTTCATTGGTTCCAATGCTAATACAATGGTTTTAGAGCTGTTGCCAAATTTCCTATTGTGTGTTCCATTAACTAGGCATATGGAGTCAGTTAAGAACGAAGTGGTAAATTTCATTGCTTTTGTTGGTTTAATCCAGACCTTTAAATTCACTGGTTTGCATTTAATAAAATACATTCTGAAAAAGAAGCGTGACATCTCCTTATAAAATATATTTTATCTACATAAAGGCAAATTAAAGAGCAGGTGATGGATTTAGAAGAATCTACTTCAACTATCATTCCACACCATTGAAAGAAATATTCTCACTGTTGGTTAGAGACTATCACAAAGAACCAAATGCAAAGCTAAGTGAATAACTCCTTCTAGAATTTGTAATTACTTATCCAGCAAAGGCTTTCATTACAATGAGTCTCAGGTGGGATGAAACGCCATGATAGGGAAAAAATGAACACATTTTAATCTGATTATATATGAATATTTTAAAATTATACGTAGTTTCAAAATGTATTCTTGTTAGAAGTTCTGTGCAACAGCTTCAATTTTTTATCCTGTTGATGAAGGTAAAAAGGTAAATTCATCACCACTAAACAAAACCGCCATACAAATGCACCTGAAATTCTGCAAGGTGGGTGCCCCACAATAGTCAGCTATCAAGCTGCATTGACTTCAGGGAAATTGTAACAAATTATTTCTCCAACCAAGGTATCTGAAATATAATCAGCACAGAAGTTCTAAGGGTTTGTAGTTTGAACAGTAATGGAGTCTGACAATACATTATAAAACAAAGCTTTATTGAGACAGTAGGAAAGACAAATAACAACATGCCCATAAGGCAACTTTTGCAATCCCTGATAGCAAACACAGGATCATAACTGATATCTTGTCACTCTCTGGTGGAGTGCCAGGGACAGTTGTAGTCCAAGTCATCTGGTTACAACAGCCAATTATGCAAATGTCTTTTGAAACTGGATAAGAGTTGCACCACCTCTCGGTTCCACCAATGGTAGGGAGTTTTGAGACAACCATATCTTACGAGAATGATATGGGTGACATCCTGCCTACGCTGCCTATCCTACTCAAGGGCAGAGTGTCAGTGGTCTGCCCTATGCAGTCGATATTGGCTGAGGGGCAGGGTGTCAGAGTCTTAAAGAGCACGGTATATTTTCTAATTGTAATACATAAATCAGTCTGTATTGAAGATGAGCTGCAAATTAACAATTTCTTAGTCTAAGATTCATCAAAATGAAGAATAAAAAAGCCACACAATTCTTTTTAATGTACCTCTCAGGTAGCCATATGGCCTAAACCCCAGACTTTTAAGGTATTTTAGACCCTGAAGATACAGAGGCACACCTAATAGGATTTTCAAAACCACCCAGGTGTCTAGCTCTCATTGATTTAATTGAAGGTGAAGGACAGGAATTAAATGCTGAAACGACAGTGATGATAGAATTCCTTTCAGGCTCTCTTACATAATTGTCATATCCTGGAGAGCAGGGAACTAGCTAGTACTTGAAAGAATGAATGTTTTAGTTAATTTTATTATGTTACTTAATGTAATGTTGCTTAGCTACCACAGTGGTAAGTATCAGAAAATCGTGTTTCAGGGAGCTTCATTTTTTTTTCTTTTGAACAAACATCCAGAGCACCACAAACCACACTGTATCATCTCATTTTAATAATGTTTTCACTACATTCCAAGCTTCATTTCATATTTTCTGTGACTTGTAGTTACAGTGCTAATACAGACTAATGTTTTACCTCTGTGTTACTGATTCATATTTAGAAGGGTATCCTCACCTTGTGTCTCTGAAGCACATGAATCAAGAGAGAACAAGTACTATATTTTACAGATGGAGTTGTCTGCCCCATAAGTAACATACAGGAGCATATTTGAACTACAAACTGTAGGGCACCGCAAAATCCACGTCTCATTTCAAGTCAAGCCAGAGAGACCATATCACAGAGGAGCAATTGGGAGTGCTTCTTAGAGCATTAGTGAGAATGATGTGAAGAAAAGCAGGATGAATAAATTACCAAGACACTTTGGAAAGAAGTCTGCAAACTTCTGTGTTAGTGCTTGAAAATGATAAGGAAATGTCTTTCGTGTACTCTGAGGTTCCCTCCATAAGTGGCTTTCCTTGCCAATTTCCTTGCCAGCAGAGATACCCTTCTAGAAGAGGTAGCCAAGAAAGGTGTGTGGCTCAGCAATGTTCTTTATTGCTCAGTAATTTTTTCCTACTCATACCATGAGTGCTGGTCATTCACTTCGCAGTGAAGATAAAGTGACACATTTGAAAACTAAAAACAGGACTAACTTGAAGGATTTGTCTCTGTGATTTTAAGGAAAACATCTGTTTGGACATTAATTTATGCATTTTAAGCAGGTAATGTAGCTCTCTTTGTCTATTACAGCATTTCTAGCAAAAATGTATGTAAACTCCCCCCCCAAAAAAAACCCACCTGTACATCTAGTATTCAGTAGCTCTTTGGATTACTGCAATGGGAAAAGGAAGTAACTTGAATATCTAGAGAACCATTCCAATCTAAGATATCCAAATGCTTATTCTAGTTCCTCTATTACCTTGCTTATTGCTTTTTGGAACTCTGACTGTTATACTGGTATTTTTAAGGTTAAGGTACTTTTCTCATTTTAAAACAACAAAATCAAGAAATAATGAATAACTGGACAAACATTCTTTTTTGTTGTTGTTGTTTTTGTCAGAGGGGGTTTTGCTAATCTTATGAACAGTGCAAGAGTGCTGTACCACAGCAAACTTTTCTCTATAATGTCAATTAGAAGTTAATCTAAGAAGAAGTTTCTTCAAGTCTCAGGAAACCTGTAAGTTGCTGAGGGATTCTGCTCTGAAGTATGCTCAGATGTTACATCCCATGGCCTCAGCAGCTTCCCTCTCAACAATCCTTGTGAATTGCAAGAGAGCAACTCTATCCTTTGCAGCACCAATTGGCAGCTTTGCCAAATGGTATTTGATCATCCAGCTCAAGGCCATAAACTTTAAACAATATTTAGAAGTCACAAGTTGTAGAATACTGAGCTCTTGGGCTCCTATTTTCTCTTTCCCTCTTTTCCTCCTGACAAAAGAAGCTGTAAATGAGAAATCCCCACTCTTCCGGAGCTCCCCCCTAAGTCAAGCCTTCACTAATCATATTCTCTTATGCAGACTTGTTCTGGGGATTTTTTTATTATGACGTAGGACTGTAAAGACCTAGTTGTCCAAAAACCCATAAACTATAATTTTCATGAGTGATAGTAGGTTCACCTATTTTAGTTGTCACTTTGGGGAATCTCTTTGCAAGCTATTGATTCCTACCTCCTTTCTCCAGCACAGAAGAGGCTAAACCAAGAGAGATGAGCAGGAGTAGGTCAAAATTTTCTATCTTAATAGGAATTTTAACAAAACGTTTGTTTTCCTACTTCAAAAGTTCTCATTTCCTATTGCAGAAGGTGAATTTGGTTATTGATCAACTCAGTGAAAATAGTAAATGCAATGGTGGTATCACTCATTACTGGAAATTGTATTACATTATTTAGCCAAATACAGTAAAAAACCCCAATTTTAAGGCTCTATCATTCTGTTAAAAACTGAGTGAAGAGGTCAAAGAAGTCCTGATGTGGTAGGAGTTACTATTAATAACCACTGTAGACCTCCTGTATTCTTTCAAATGCTTTCCTGAATAAAAGACTTTTCTCACAATAGAAGGATCTTTTTCTGCAACTGCACAGTGGTCCACTGGGTTTGCCCTCTATCTCTTGTTGCTCAGGTCAAATCTGTGCAAACGAGTGCAGGACAACCCAAGAAAAATACTCAGAAAAGTAGCAGGGCTGTACCATCTATAGCTTTATGCCCGCATGACCAATCAAATGTGGCCAAGCATGTGGTCATGCTTCCACAGAAGCAACCTCCTCTGAATCATGTACTGGACTTCTGACTACGGTCACTAAAGCCATTTATCCAACAGCTCACAAAGGTGCCATGTTCCATTTGTACTTCTTCATAAATTACACGGTCTTGTGATTTTCTTGTGAACCTCTGTCAGTTTGGGGAATATGTTTTGACACAAAATGTAACATCTGTCTAGCTTAAACCTACCCTCAAGATTTTACAGCTGTGGACACGTTGAACTCCTCAGGGTCCTGTGCATTCTGGAAATTCAAGTAGAAAGCTACACCAACTGCCAAACCTATAGTCCTTCTGATTTATTAGAATTATTTTCCTGTTTTTACTTTAACAAGTCATACTGGAAGTGGTGAAACAGACATGTTGCAGAAAAAGAAGTTATCCACCCTTTTTTCCCAAATCCTGCATGTCTCTTTCAAACGCAAAATTAAAAAAGAACATATACAACCAAAACATAAAAAACCAAAACAACCCCAATGAAATAACCCCCCCCCAGCCACCTTAAAATCTCAAAGCCCAGCAACTCCCTGTGGTCAAGAAGCCAAGGAACCAAACTGTGTTTTCTTTAGCACTCCAAATGACATGATCCTGTTTGACATGACACTTTGTGGTCAATATTGCTTAAGAGATCACTAGATCACTTCAACAGCTCCTTATGCTCTGGTAGTGTGATGAGTTTCTGTATGCAATACATTAATCCAAACCCCCTCTTTGGATTTCTGAGAAGAAGGGCACTGTTTTTGTCATCACTTTCTTCTTAACCAAAGCAGGATACTTCTATTCTTCTCCTCCATACTAAGGTAGCTGCTCAGTCTTCATAGTTTCTATTCATATGGTCTACAAATTACGCTAATTTTGAACTAGGTACTCAGTTTATTTCTCAATTCTTAATGGAAAAAAATACCTAATTAAGTCAAAGTTATCAGATCACCTGCAAACCAATAGATGGATGAAAAACATTAGCCTGCAGCAATACTGGAAGGGTTCAAAAACTGCCAGCAAATGTCCTTCTCTATTTTATGATGAGGAAAATAGTCAAACACACAGGATTCAAAGTCTGCATGAAATTAACTGGGCTTGTAAGTTCATATAGAAAAGGCAAATAGAACCCATAATGTTCAATTTGGTGAGAGCTCTGAAGAATCTTAAATCCTCTGAAGGAAAAGGATTATGTGTTCATACCAAATCCCTACAAACTGCCTGAAAGAACTGGAAATAGATTTCTTGGATCTTTTTTGTAACTTTTCTTCAGACTAGCTGGCTACCTGCTACCTTAACCTATTTTTTATTTTTCAGGTACATTTCAGTTTTAATGACCCCTTTTCAAGCCTTTTTATAGAAAATCTATTTTCTGGGTATTAAGTACCACCTACTTCAATTGTTCTGCAAGATGAAGGCAAACGTTTTGAAGGCTTCTTTTGCTGCTTTTTGCAATTTATGCCTTGCTCTGATTCTGACATTGCTCCTTCCTGTTGTTTTGCTTAACTTTGTCCTTTTTCAAATCTCAAACCTGGCTCTTCCCCAACACTGATTGTCTCAGATCTTTCAATTCTTCCTTGGTCATGCCTGTTCCTCAGCCCTGGCCTCAAGCCTATCTATCCCCTCATCTGTTTTCAGATTGTCACAATCTGGATTCATTCCCTGGATCTTCAGGGATTTCCAGTCTGAGCTGACAATCTCTGCAGTTAATGAATTCATGATCCCAACTGTACCTAAGCGTAGTAAGGCGATGCTATGTCTTTTTTTTTTCCCCATAAACTATATAAACCATGATTGCTGACCCAAACCTCTACTCTATAATTTTAGATCTGTCTGAACCAACCCCAGCTCTATATTAAAGAGTAGTCTTTCCAGTGTGTTTCATACTGTAAGTATCTGTGCTCAGATCATCAAATTTCAAATCTCTGGTTTGTCTGCACAGCAGCTAGAGGAGCTGGCGATTGCAGCACAGTGATGTATCTGAATTAGCTTTGTGCTAGGTAATTCAAATAACAATAGCAAATGTGAGAGCATGGATTTCAACAACTGAAGGCAAAAGTCCCTTTATTTTACTGGAGGAACTGAATCTTGTGCTGTATCTTCAAGGCAATTGCAGCATAAACTAGCTAGATAAGGTAGCTGCTTAAATTATATTTTAGAGTTCCAAAGTGGACATAGCCTAAGAGAGAATAATGTACTGTTATTAAACCAAAGTCACAGCTGATAAACATGCATGTTTCATGATGATGGTAAAAAAGTACACTAGAAGTACAAAAATAGAAATGTATTCCAAGATGTAAGCATTTACATCTAAGGTCACATAAAACTAAACTAAATTATATTCTATTATTTGAGAAATAGTATGCAGTCACTGAATTAATTACTATTGTAACAAACCCCTATAAAGAGACAGTCTTAAGATCACTAATGCAGACTTCACTGGCACTTCCTGACATGGGTTCCTAACAATATAACTTCAAGGTTTTCTGGAGGCAAAAGCTAGGAGAATTTTTTCTCCCTCCCTCCCTTCCTTCCTTTCTTCCTTCCTTCTCTTCCTCCCTCCCTTATTTCCTTTCTTCCTTCCTTTTTTTCCCTCCCTCCCTCCCTCCCTTCCTTTCCTCTTTTCCTCCTTCCTTTCCTCCTTCCCTCCCTTCCTTCCTTTCTTCTTTCCTTCCTTCCTTCCTTCCTTCCCTTCCTTCCTTCCTTCCCTCTCTCCTTCTCTCTCTCTTTCTCTTTTCTCTCTCTCTTTCTCTCTCCTTCTTTCTTTCTTTCTTTCTTTTTCTTTCTTTCTTTCTTTCTTTCTTTCTTTCTTTCTTTCTTTCTTTCTTTCTT
>NW_016690216.1:5604450-5689493 GCF_001604755.1 Lepidothrix coronata
TTCTTTCTTTCTCTCTTTATCTCTCTCTCTCTTTCTTTCTTTCTTTCTCTCTTTATCTCTCTCTCTCTTTCTTTCTTTCTTTCTCTCTTTGGTTAGAAATGGCATCCAGCTTTTTTGTTGTTTGTTTCAGAACTTTCAGGGCTTCATACCACAAAAAAGTCAGGAAGGGTTTTGTTCTCTCACAGAGTGAAATTTGGATTCATATTGTGTCAGTACTCATTAGCAAAGTCAGAGAAACATGATAAACAATATTATCTCTTACACTAATAAGACAAGTTGAGTTTTTTCTTACTGATGATGGTGTTTGGCATTTTCTACCCACAATATAAAAAAAAGTCTTCCAAAGAGACTATTTATTTGAAAATACAGGACAAAAACTGGTTTTATTGGCAAAGTAGTATATTTTTCTTGACATCAACAATCATTGACATTGCTTAGTTTTCGCTAACTTAGGACTTGATTCTGTGATGTTGAACACTTCTATCATTAAAGTGATGAAAACAAATGTACAGCAATTTATGAAACCATTAATCTGTTATTGGTTAATGAACATTACCAATAAAATTTATAATAAATGTAAACTTCAGACATTATACAGAGTCATAGAGTCATAGAATCATAGAATAGTTTGGTTTGGAAGGGACATTTAAAGTTCCTCTGGTCCAACCCTTCTTCCATGGGTAGCAACATCTTCAATTAGATCAGGTTACTCAGAGTCCCATTCAATCTGATCTTGAATGTTTCCAGGAATGGAGCATCTATCACCTCTCCAGGCAACCTGTTCCAGTGTCTCATTACCCTCACTGTAAAAAATAGCTTCTTTGTACGTAGTGTGAACAATGTCAAGAGATGTTATGTATAAAGAACTCTTTTTGCCACTCTTCATTTCATCAGTTTCCCAAACGGTTTGTCATGGGAACCATACTTTAATATCCCCCATTCATAAAAGAAGAAACTCATGTATGTGCAGATATAATCCTCCACAATTTAGTGATAGAGCCTGTCAAGTGGTTTTTCAGGCCACTCCTTGTTTTTCATGTTGTGTTCATGCATTACTCTGTTTAACAACCAAAGGTCATGCAACATAAGGAAAGAACATCACCCCAACACCATTGAATGAAACAAGTATTTCTCAAGTCATATTCTAGCCCTTGAAACCATTGTTAGTTGGGGAATTTTATGCACTTGAGAAATTCAAAATTTCATTGAGATTGATCCTCTGCTATCATTACAAAAACTTTCAAGAATTACTTCCAATCTCAAGTCTTTAGCCTGACCTCGCATCTCTACCAAGCTCCTGAGAACATTCAACTCTGATTAATGTTGGTGAATAGCTTGAGCTGTCTCATATTTTAACCCCAGATAAACAACAGTATATGAAGAAAAAGATATGCAACATCACCATTGTCCTCACAAACCAACAACAAAAGGTTCCATCTCCACAAAGAAGAGACACTTCCAGGGAACATTCTCAGCTATTATTGAGACAAGTTTCTCATTAAACAGGCAACAAAACCACAATAGTACAAAGGTTGTCTGTTTTCCAGTTAGGCTACCAATTAATTTCTTCTGCATATCTGAACAGCTATTACATTGCAATAAACTTCAAATGCTATTTAACTGGACTGAATTTCAAGCAGTTTTAGAAACACAAACCCGAGTTATTAGTTCCTCTTTAGATTCCCCCCAAACACCCAGTCTTAACCTCAAAATTTTTCATATTGACTGAATTCAGAACGCATGGATAAAATATTTAATCTGTTGAAAATACATTAGTATGAAAGTAACATTTCCATAGTGACAGATGTGCTACCCAAACTTCCTTCCATGAAGAAATGATAAGCACAATTCTACATAGCTAGAGGGTTGCTGCACACTAAATAAGGCTAATAGATATATTTGCAGCAGTGACATACTGGTAAGAAACATTCCGTATTTTTAGGACATAAATTCTTGACTGCATTACTCTGTAATGCTGGTTACCAGCTATCTTGGGTGCTTTGGTACCGAGCCTTCAATCAAGGTTTATAAATAAGAGTGGTAGTAGGCACTGATTAGGAAAAAAGAGAAACACAGAGTTTCTCTAACAACATTACTGAATTTTGAATACTGCTGTACCAAGTGGAGTAATTCCCTCTCTCTTCACATGCCCACATTCTTGGAGACAAGTGTTTTGAACACATCGTGGGGAAGGCAGATGGCAGAGGATCTGTTTGATGGTGTGACTTAACTTTTATAAAAACTTGGGATTTTTTTTTACAAGTTTATCTTTGGCAAGCAATTAAATTGTTATGTGCATCACACAGTACTTGGTAAAATGCATTTGATCCCTGGAGTAAAAAACTATGCAGGTATGTATCACTATATTAGAGTTTTTTTAAAAAGGACCATACACACTATTTCGCTAGTCAGCTCAGAATTTCACAGAATTTTTTGTAGACCCTACAGGATGTTTTCTACACTCACAATTACAGAAGTCCCTCATGCACTCAAATGCATTGCTTTCTTTATGCTCAATATAGCATTCACTGCACTGACTCATAAGTATTTTAATGTCTTTAATGTAGTTAGTTCTATCAGTTATCCCTGCAGAAAATCTGAACAAGCCTGCAGGGGGAGTAAGGGATTTAAAAGAAAATATTTTATAATTGACATTATTTCAAAATGCATATAATATTTTCTATTTAAAAAAATAATTTTAATGAGTATTGATTTGGGGCTTTCCTTTAATCTACTAATCACAGGAATATGTTGGCAGGAGTAACAGCTCCCTTCTTCACAGGCTGTGCACTCAAGACAGACTATGAAATTTGAGGCTAACTCTTTTCTCTCACGTATGATGGCTGTTTTAGTTTCCTTGTCCTCTTAGAAGACACTTCCTTTCACTTCATATTTAGTTTTCTACAGCCTTTTCATTTTAATTCATTTGTGAATAATATCAGTCATAAATCTGTTTATGCAGACACTTTCACAGTTTCAACAAGACAAACAGTTTTCATCACCTGGATGTGTATTACATAGGTATTTAACTGTAGGTGCCTCGTATATGCATACCAACATGTGAACATATATAGTGCTGTGCATGTTATGATTCTTCACACTTTGTTCATACACAAGGGGTTTTTTTATCACAAATATACAAAATATCATATTTTCCTTTGTCTTTAGCAGATCCATATAGTTAAAATTGGACAATTTCAGAGGATCTGATAGGTTTTCTTAGACTGGCCAGCGAAATTCCAAAACTAATACCTGTTGAAAATTTAAGGTATTGTATAGTTGTTATTTACATGTAAGACTATAGACTAGGATTAGCTAAATTTAATACTTTTTAGGCATGCACAGAAATTGTGAATTCAGATATTACCTTTTCACAAACATCTTTTGATTTAAATGTCTTAAATTCTCAATTCTGCATTTTAGTCCCATTGTGGTGAGGGCTCCTAAAATTACTTTTACTCAAATTCAGACACTTAACGTTATCACAAACACTCTAGCTAGACATTTAAGTAGACTGATCACTTGAATTTTCACTTTAAAATCATGCTTAGGTCCTGAGATCTGTACTCCTGCAACATATCCAAAGACCTTATCACATTGCTGAGCAAGATGATTCAAATCCTGACTTCCAGATAAGACTATGAAGGATTCGTGAACTTTTCCCTGTATCTACTGTCTAGTCCTGTAGATATGCTCACAATGTGCTCAATGTAGAATGACAGTGTTCAAGCCAGTGACTCACTAATGCAAAATTCTTCTGTAGTAGTAAGAACAAGAGCTAGATTCCCCCCACTCAACCAGGATTCTCTTGCAGTTAGAGCACTCATGCTGCTTCTTGCTAACATACCTTCTAACTAAATCTTACATCGTTTACAGAGTGACTGAAACAGAAGAGTCAAGCAGTGTAGCACAGTCCTGATTTATTTGGTGTTTAGCATATGCATCTGCAGAACTTAAGATACCGTTTGAAACCCCTCAGACTGAAGAACAATCAGAACTCAGTTCTGCCATATTCTTGGCCCAACAGTCTAAACTGCACTAGTGTGCAAGAGGAAGGCAAAATTTTCTTCATGGTTTCATTTGAAAACAGAAACAGTAATCTTCTTGTCTGCAAAGAAAAGAGAAAAATTACTGCTGAAGTTCATAAAGCCTACCTATAAATATAGCTTATGCAATAGCTTATGCAATATCTATCACAGAGAGATGCCAAAGGCTGAGAAAAAGAAAACTTCTTAGATATACATTTTTCTTAAGTGATTTTTTAAACATAATCATCTTATTAATTGTCATCCTGTTCAGAGCACTGCTGGCTGTCATAATTCCAGACACTGAACACTTCCTATGTACGCTGTAGTGAATCTGCCCAAATAATTTAAGCTTCTGAATTTAACTTCCTCATACTTGAGCTTATAAGTCTTGGGTACTATAGTAGTGCCAAAGTACTCTTCTAGAAAACACTATGACACAGAGAGTATTGAAATAATTCTCTGCTGACAGCTGATAACAGAACATATTTCAGCACAGCAGGATTATTTTCTATTTCAGCACAATCTATATGATTGCTTACACCTGTTTGTTTGTTTCATCATTTACATTTATCTTCACAATTAGCTATTACAATTGGAAAAGTCATGATTAGCACCACAAAGTAATTCTGAAATTTTCTTTTGTTCGGTGTCAAAAATGCAGTGTGCATTTCCTCTCTCCTGTTCTCTTTAACTCCCACCGGGCTTTACAGTGATAATGGCTTTGCCTGGTAGTACCTAAAAACTACAAAGAGAGCAGTCCATGCATTAGATGTTTTTAAAAGGCCAAAGCCTTTTCTTAAGCAAATGGAAAAGAAAGGGCAAAAGAGAGAGAGAGGAAAGTAGAAAAAAAAATTAAGCAGATTATGATTTACCTGGAAGATTTACAAGACCAGATAATTTTCTTATGAGATTAAGCATAAAGATCTGAATTCCTTCTGAAAACATGAGGTTGTTTCAAACATACTTTCTACGAGGTAACCATCTAACCTAAGCATGGTACAGCATCTGGGAAATGGTGGTGGAAAGAGGCTCTATTCTCTATTTCCAAAGCTATTCAGAGCATGGGGAATTTTTTTTCAAGCTCTTCAATACTATTGCACAGGTTGTTATTAAGAGATTATTATCCAGACCACCTAATTTGCTATTTCTAACCCTACAATTCTTTTGTTAAAACTAAGAGAATTAGTTTTAAAAAGAATAGAACATTTAAACAAGTTAAACATTTTATCTTTGGCAGCTATTTTGTAAACAGATACAGGGAAAATTAGTGAAAATTTATCAAGATTATTTCTTGCTATTATTTACATGCTGTTTGAATAGACAAAGCTCCCAAGAAAACATAGAAATATAAAAAAAGGACCTGAAAAAACTCTAGAGCCTTTAAATGATAACATCCACTCAGTCTAATATGTTTAACCTTAGCAACTGCAGTGGGGTATGCTAGGTTTCACTGGAAAATGGGAAATTCTTTTTCTTGAGGTACTAAATTTCTATATCAAAACCTTCAAGCACTGAAATTTTAAGTTTTAAATTGTTCATTGTTATGTAAAGAGAATGTTGTAGCTGATTCAAGAGTGACTCTTACCTAACTGAGATTCAATGAAAGGAGAAATGACTCACTTGCAGAGAGGAGGAAACATTTCAGTATCAAGTTGTTATAATCTTTTCAACATCATTTATTTTGATCTCAGATTTTAAAGAGTAAGCTGCTGCAGAAATGAATAAATGGGTAGGAGGTCAGGTGAGCTGTTCAAAAGTGCATGAGAAAGTTACTTAAGAACCTTATATTTATTGTATCAAGAGAAATGGAGGTATTTATTGTATCAAGACAAATGGATACTGCTTAATAAACCAGTGCTCAATTTGTACAGGGATTTTTTTTTAAGGCTCAATTTATACTTTTTGTTTCCTGACTGAAATGAGGCCCATTTTGTTCTCATTCTGAAAAAATTTTTTTGTATGTTAAAAATTGATGCATAATTTTCTCTCAGATTAAAATTGAAAAAGGGAATAATCTTCTGGACTGTAAAAATTAGTCATACCTATCTGAAGAGCACCATTTTCTCAGCAGTAGATCACAGAAGAACAGAATTTGGCTGGGCTTTCATCCATATGTTACTCCCAGGAAAGCTGGATTCATCTTGCTAAAACTACTAGTGATTTGTGAAAATCTTACATACATACACTGAAATTTTTTTAGATAGTTTCACTAAACATCAGGGTTCAAAAATTACAGAGAAATTGACTGGCATTCCTTGTTTTTTTCAGAATGGAAGGAAGGAATGGGAGATTTATCTTTTGTATGTAGCAAACATTTTCATGGAAGAACATTTCTAGAGAAGGTCAAACTTGTTCAGTCTAAACTCTTTCCAATAGGTAGAACGTTTGGCTCCAACTATATTGGAGGCAATGATGCAGTAAACTCTGAAGGTTTGTAGCAAAATTATATTGCAGAAAAGGATTGTTGTTTATTGTTTTCTTACAGACACACTTTCATGGTGTCCTCACTTTAAATAGTGTTTCCATTATGATACTGAGAAATACTTAGCTGTTTCTGAGAGTTCAAATCACCAGTGTAATTTGCCAGATCTGCAAAATATCTTGTGGTAAAAATTCTTAATGCTGGTCTCTCAACAAAATCTAGGTCAATTTCAAATAAGCAAATCTTAAGAGAAATGAACCCAATTAATGTTGTTAACAATTACTATACTCTATAATGACAGACATATATAAGAAGCTCTTGAAGAACAATTCTATCTTGAAAATTAAGAATTTTTTCTTAGCAAGTGAGATACCAACCAAGACTCATGGGGATACTTCTGAAAGGTACTAGCAGTTTCTATACAATGTAAATGGATTAATCAAAACCAGCACTGTATTCTGCTGGATGTTCATTTTCACATAAAACATTATTATTTATCCCATTATCCAGAGAAAAAAATGAAATGCATTCTAGAAAATTCAAGATGTGGTATTATATTAAATTTATTTTTATAAGACCATGTCCTTCTATTTAATCAATTTTGCCTAATCCATCTATTTAAATGTTTTATTTTTGAGCACTTCTGGTATTCTCATTAGTATGAAGTGTTAACAACTTAGATAATATAAAATGTGGTAAGTGATTTCCAACATAGGGGAACGGAGCAGAAGGATAGAATACAGTGTAGTTGAGGACCCACCAGACTACAGCATCAGTGCAGAAAGGTCTGATTCTTATTGTAAATATTTGCTGGTTTTTACTGCTTCAGTAGAGTCACTGAATTTTATCTGGATTGTTCCTGTTTGATCATCATTGCTCTGTTTCCTGTCACCAAAAGCACAGACATGCACATACACACACACAAAACCCATTACAAAAGGGCTTGTCATCACAGTTAGGATTTCTTTCCCAATTCACTGAGACCAGGTCTCCTGAGTTAGATGGGTTTCATTCATTAGAGTTCTTGGTGGTCTCATTCATGCATGTATTTTTAATGTAAGGTCTAAAATTCATATGTACATCCAGAAGGTATGATGATTCCATTTTTTATACTAATAAAGCAGATGTCTACTGATGTAGTAAATTTGCAGTGTTACAGGTATTTTGTGATAGAAATGTATTTGAGGTTTTTGACCTACTGTACTCAAGTTCTATTGTTAGACAAAATTTCTTTTTCTTTACTGTAAAAGGAAGCTGGGAAATAAGCCTGTCATTTTGGTCTTCATTATTTCCAACTGTTTAAGCAAGTCTCGTCACATAACAGAATGTAAATCTTAGGAAAAGAATGAAGTGGTAGTAATTAATGAGCTTGAAGTTTTGCTCAGAAAAAAATGCAGTCGTCAGTAGGGAGCATATTTCTTTACACTGATTGCCCAAATACTTGTATTTTAAACATTTAACATATATTTGACCTATTGGTTTTCAGTTTTAACGCCCTAAAAAAAAGCAAAGAAAGTAGCTAATTTTTTTTGCATTAGAAATGCACAGGAGAATCTCTTGGCAAAGAAGCTGGCAGCTATGGATGACATACAAACCCAATTAAAGGCCAATATTGAATCCATCCATTTGTTAAACCAATAGGTAAAAATAGTAAGGACAGCAGAGACTTAGTAAAAGCATATAGTCACAATCTATTTACATTACTATATTAGCAAGCTATTAAATATCTGTGAATATATATGAGTAAAAAAATGTTATGTGTTGAGTCAAAAGGCAGAGTCTGATGTTGATGTAAGTTTTCTATTCCCTGGAAATGGTTCACAGAAGAATCAAAAGAAATAACATGGAATTTATGACTTAACTACAAAGTACTCTTTGTATTTTGCTATAGCAATAAATTTCAAGTACTGCAGCAAGCCTCACAGTGAAAGTTATCATTTCTTCCTACAAACTTTTAAATACCATATTCCCAGCTGTTGGGATCAAAAGAATATCTTGCATTTCTAATCTTAATATTTTATATTTAAAAACACATTGATTCCCCTAAGACTACTTAAATGAATAACAAAGAGTATCCTCTATCATCTTTTACCATTGCAGTCCATGTCAGCTTTAAACACTCTCTAGTGTAACAGAGCTTTTAGAAAAAAATTTGGAAATATACAGGGGAAAAAATATAACCCTAGAAAAACCACTTTTTTTTTTTTTAATGGAGACACTATTTTTCTTTGTCTAAAAAAAAGATGATAGAAGCAACCACTGATAGTGACTGATCATGAAAAGAAACCCCAGGAGCATAGACACACTATAAAAAGATCTAGGAGGAAGTCATTATGCTGTTGAGGGAATAAGAAATTTAAGTCAGAGAGTTGTGAAATGTTCTCATTATAGGTCATCTCAGTAATTATCTGACATCTACAGATGGAGTCACTTCTTAATCAAAAGAATGAATCATTACTGATATTGATTTAGACCAAGATGTTTGAAATAATGAGTCCAGTAACTCAAGTATAAATTTAGAGGTAATTTCAACAACTTCTTTGCTAAAGTTTCAGACTAAATAGTAATGAAATATCTTATTACATTGCATGATAATTATAAGAAAACAGCCAGAAGAGTGTGAACTAAATTGCCCTATCATAATCTGCATGTTAAGATTTAAACAAAAGAAGGAAAAAAGAGGTCACTAATATTTACCATACCACGAACACTATAGCTTAATTAGTATCTATCAGAACAGAAGATTGCTTTCTCTTGAGTACAACATCTGTAGCTGGCACCATTACTAGATTTAAGAATCTGTAAGTATTTACTTTAGAAATCTTTTTTTCAACAGTTCATAATTTGACTGTGAAAAGCACCTTGAATAATATGCAATGCCTTAAAGTAAGAACAACTATAGAAAGAATTTAGGTTCTATGAGCTCACTTAATATCTAGAATAAAAGTATAAAAAGCAAACAGGGAACTGCAATTTTTGACAGGTGTATATTTTTAGATAAACACTATTTAAAAAAATCAGTTCCTTGGAAGATGTTCATTTGCTACAATAAGAGCATGCCAAACCCATTGCTGAATAGACAAGAAGGCGAGACAGCCTCTTGTCCCCAGAGACAGTCACTTTAGGGCAGTGCTGCATTCTATTTAGAGGTTGCAGTTGTCCATCATGTCATTGTTCTGTGAATACACAGAAAACTCATTCTTGTCTATCTGACATGTTTCATGAACCTAGTACTGACATTGGCTGTAATTCATCCTTATCTGGGAGACCCAGTCCAAAGCCTGGAAGGCAGGTAGGTAGTAGGTCAAATCTAGTCCCTCACAAGCAGTGGGTGTCTATCATTGCCAGTTATCCTAGCCAACACATATCTTTCCCAGGTGAATTCTAGTTACGAGTCCTCATAAGAATATGAAATTTAACATATGTTAGAAATGCTTCCCCACACACATGGAGACCCGTTCAGGACAAGTTTCTAGTGTAATTAGGACATCATTACTCCTTTTCTAATCTTTGTTATTTTATCAACAAATGCCAATGGATGTACCCTTTTTTTTTTAAGGTTACACTTTTTTATCAGTCAAGCTACACTTTTACATCCCTTAAATTGACTGTAGGCTGATTTCATTTTAGGATCAATTCTTTCTGATATAGGGCATTTTGACTAAGAGGCCAACCTACCTTGGTCTTTACTGAAATTTACTCCCATTGCCTTGATCCATGGTATTATTGCCCCATTACTACCATGTCAGACTTGTGTGGCACTATTCTAAAAGCAATGGCGACACTCAACCCTATGGATCCTAATGTTAGATACCATTTGTCTAGAAGCTAGAAAAGTAATAATTTATACAATAAATATAATCCTGACAAGGTCGTACCATTTTTGTTACTATGGGTGCATTGTCTCTTAACAGAAATTGATCCTTTCACCACAGTATTTTACCTTAAAAAGAACAGTCATGTCTTCTTTCAGACACACTCTTGCTTTACTAATTCAGCAGCTCTTTTAGTCCCAGCACAGAAGAAATACACACCCATTTCTCCAAATTAGGCCCTCTTTGCTTTAGTGTACAAAGACAACATCCTTTTAAGAACAGTTTAGAATGTAGCTTCCAACTTTCCAAAGAAAGTTATGTAAAATCTATGGGTAAAGCTATATTTTGATCAACAATCATAAATAACAAGATTAAAAATATAAGTAGGACTGTAAGCACCCATGTATGTCGGTACATAAGAAACTTTTTAATATTCAGAAAAATGGCAAAAGAGGTGGCAAGACTGAAATAAACATGAATGTCATATCTGTAGTGTATTTTTAGTATCATGTTTAGCCTCTCTGAGGAAAGCAAACCAGGATATAATTTTTAAGTTAGTTGAGATATCCATGCATGGAATATTTTTGCAATATGTCATCCATAAAATATGGCAAGAACCTTGACATTATAGTGACCTATTAAGTTTGAAAGAATATGTGAATTCAAAGCAGAACAGGATCCTAACACTGACTGGGAAAAGATACTGCTTTGATTTTCTAGTTGAAATCTGAGGAAAGGAAACACATTAACAGTATGGAAAAGAGAGGAGGTTTCAAGGTCATCAAATCCCTGTGTGGAAGCAGAGTTGTGCTGCTGCAGTCACATCCCTGCTGGGTGAACTTGGAGGACCAGACTTCTAAGAGCAAGGAACGAGATCCCACCTTGAACAAAGCAGAGGGAGAGGTTGTCATGTCAGAGGGCAAAGAAAAAGCAAACCTGCCTGGGCAAGCAACTCTGTCAGCCTCCCTCCACCTTGCTGCATGAGCATCACTAGTGAAGGCTGGGACATGGCATTCAGGATGTGATGTCTTCTACTACAGAGTAAATACTGAGAGGCTTATTCAGAAAGTCTGCAGAAGGGCAGGATGGAGCTGCATTGCCTTCCAGCCTGCCAGAAATCAGAAGCTCTCCAAAGAAATTTTAAAATTCTTCAGACTAATAGCTTGCAATCAGGTATGCTTGAAATTTGTACTTTAATGTTCTCCTTATAAGTCTGTTTCCAGTGTCAGGATCATATATACTTTAAAGTTTATGTGATTTACGTGGATCTAGCATGCTCAGAGTGCATTGGAAAAAATATGTAACTGCAGATGGGAAGCACTCACAAAAGAGAGTACATAATGTGTAACCTCTTAGTAACTGATTTAGGAAAATCTTTTCTCCATCAAAATTCACAGTCTTGAACTTTCCCCGTTCAACCTTTCCTTGTCTCCATTTTATTCAGTAGTATCTTAGTGTATGCATTCCTATTCTGTCTGTGGGGATTTGAATTGATATTTGTGTTGGGTATTGGTGTCAGGGTGTTTGTAGCAGGGGGGTTCAGGGGTGGCCTTTGTGGCAAGACTCCAGGGTTTTTCTGTGCTCGACCTTCAGCCAGCTCTAATTCACCCACCGCAGGGCACAGCTACACTGATGAGCCAAGAAGATGGCACCTTTGAGAATACATATTTAAGTAAGGGCAAAAATGCCATAAAGGTAAAAAAGTAGAGGGAAAAAGAGTGAGAAACAGCAAAGTGAACACCAAAGTGAGAAGAGAAGAAGAAAAGGGAGTTTCATAGTGGAGTAGATATACACGCTACAGCCCATGGAAAACCCCATACCAGAGCAGGTGCCACTGGCTACTGCATGAGAGGAGCCCCGAAGAAAAGATACAAGGACTCCCTGAAACAACATCTCAGCCTTGGCCATATTGATCACCATAACTGGTCTACTCTGGCCTCCAATCGGGAGGCCTGGAGACACGCCATCTATAACGCAGCTGTCTCCTTCGAGAACACACGCAGGATCACTCTCGAGGAAAAAAGGCAACGCAGAAAGAACCATGTATTGCAGAATACACCACCTAAGGAGTCTTTCTGTTGTGCCTTTTGCAATCGGATATGTCTGTCACGTATTGGCCTCATAAGCCACCAACGTGCCTGTAGGGAATGTGGATAGAGCCTTCCCAAATCTTCGTTCGCAAAGCCCAGCCATGATGATGATAGTTCCTGAAGAACCGCTGCTCACGGAGAGCCCATGATGAGCACAGGAAAAGTGAAAACAACAGAGAAGTAGAGATATTATGGACTGACTGCAAGTCCCCATTTCCTACTCCCCATATGCCACTTAGTGTAAGACAGAGGAGTTTGGAAAAGTTGAGGTTGGGAAAGCGGAAGGAGATATATGGGTTTCATGTTTGGTTTTCTGTTGTTATTACTCACCACACAAATTTATTTTAATTTGCAATAAATTAGTTTTCCCCAGACCAAGTCTGATTTGCCCATAATGGTGTTTGGTAAGATATCTCCCTATCTTTGTCTCTACTCATGAGCTTTCTTATTCCATTTTTTCCTATCTTCTCCTACCAATTTCACTGAGAGGAGGAAAGAGAAACTGGGTGAGAGTGTCTGTCTCTTTGCCAGACCGGTTAAGAGCCCCAGTTGGGCCTCATTACATTGTTGGATTTTGCATAACAAAATAAAATATTTATTGGGACAAAGACAGAAGAGTGATGACGTAGCCCAATATTTAAAGTACTTAGTGAAACAAAGAAGAGGCAGATATCTACCCTTCCTTTTCCCTCATGTCCTTGTGACTGCAACATTGACCTGAGATCAGATTTGTCAAAAACACAAGATGGATTCCTGTAACACACCTGTGTTTTTTTCCTCAGTAAAATATTAAGTAAAATGGTCAATCTTTGCAGCTTTATCTCTCTGATATCCAAATACAACCTGTTTCAGAGCCAACTCCCTATTATGGTTTAACCTCAATCAGCAACTAAGTGCCATGTAACAGCTCGCTCACTCCCTGCCACCTTTCCCCATGTGAATAGAAAGATTGTAAAGACAAACCTTGTGGGTTGAGATAAAACCAATTAAAAAATTTAAACAAAATAATAAAAATATAATAATAGGCAGAATAATAATAATGAGAACTTGTAATTATAAGGAGACAGTAACAGAACCTAAGGAAAACAAGTAATGCACAATACAACTGCTCACGACCCACTGACCAATACACATCCCATCCCAAAACTGCAACTGGCCTCCCCTTCAGGGAAACTCCCCTAGTTTATACACTAGGAATGTATAAATTTCAATTGTATGGAATATCCCTTTGGCTAGTTTGCACCAGTTTTCCTGGACATGTTGCCCCGTAGGTTTTTGTGCAGCTCCTCACTGGCAGATCATGAGACACTGAAAGTCCTTGACACAGGGTATGAACCACTCAGCAGCAGCTGAAACATCAATTTGTTATCAATATTATTCTCAAACTGGATCTAAATCCCACAGCACTGTACTAGCTACTAAAAAGAAAATTAACTCCTTCCCAGTCAAAACCAGGACATTCCCAGAGATTATTCATAGCATTGTTACAAGTGTGGGATGAAATCCTTCAGAGGGGAAGTGTTAAAACCTCACCCTGGCCATTACCATTCTTGGTGATCAGTGCCCTTATTGCACCATGCATAGAATATGAGAGAAAAAGGGCATGAGAGAGTCATGATAGCATTCTGTGATGACCTCCAGATCTCACCATTGCACCATTGTTCTTGTGAAAGTAGTGATCCAAGCCCAGGCCAAAAAGCCTTTGTACTGTGTCTCAGTATTGGAACTCCTTAGTCTATACATATGTATACATTGCACATGTGAGTCCACAATCTATTATATGTAAAATGAGGGATTTTAAAATCAAGGACAAGGGAGAGAACTGGTGTTTTATGAGATTATGCTTTGATAATTAAATGGCAGTTCCAAATAATTTTGACTTCACATAGAGTTGACTATTATTATCATCTTTCACATAACTAGAAACGTGAAAGGCTAGTTTGAAGATGTAGTGGGTTGACCCCAGATGGATGCCAGGTACCCACTAAAGGTGCTCTCTCATTCTCCCTTGCAAATGGACAGAGGAGATAAAAAAAAACAACGAAGGATTCATGAGCTGAGGTAAGAGCTGGGAGAGGTCACCTACTGATCACCATCATGGGCAAAACAGACTCAAAGTGGGGATAGTACTTGAATTTATTACTAAAAGGATCAGAGCAAAAGAATGAGAAGTAAAATAATCTTAAAAACACCTTCCCCCACCCCTCCTTCCTTCCATGTTCTCCCTCCTCCCCCCCAGCAGTGCAGGGAGATGGGGAATGGAGGTTACAGTCAGTTGTTGTTTCTGCCGCTGCTCAGAGAGAGGAGTCCTTCCCCTGCTCCCGTGGGGTCCCTCCCATGGGAGACAATCCTTTATGGACCTCTCCGGCCTGAGTCCATCCCACGGGCAACAGTTCTTCCCAAACTGCTGTCCGTGGGTCACTTCTCCATGGGGTGCAGTCCTTCGCGAATGAGCTGTACCAGCGTGGGTCCCCACACAGGGGCCACAAGTCCTACCTGGGAAAAGCCTGCTCCAGTGTGGGCTCCTCTCTCCACAGGTTGTAGGCCCCTGGCAAGACCCTGCTCCATCCTGGACCTCCCACAGAGTCACAGCCTCCTTCAGATATCCACCTGCTCCAGCATGGGCTGCAGGTGGGTCACTGCACCCCGATGGTCCTCCATGGGTTGCAGGGGCACAGCTGCTCCACCACGGGCTGCACCACGGGCTGCAGGAGCCTCAGCTTTGGTGCCTGGAGCACCTCCTCCCCCTCCTTTTGCACTGCCCTTGGTGTCTGCATTGTTGTTCCCATGTTCTCACTCTGCTCTTCCCTGGCTGGAATTCTTCACTGTGCAATACCTTTCTGTTCTTTGTTATCACAGAGGCGTTATTATTACTCCTAATTGGCTCAGCCTTGGCCAGCGGCAGGAAGTCTGTCCGGAGCCGGCTGGCATTGGCTCCATCAGACAGGGGAAGCTTCTGGCAGCTTCTAACAGAAGCCAACCCTGAAACCTCCCCGCTACCACAACCCAGCCACAGAAATCCACTGCAGAAGACTATTTGAAAATTAAGTGCTCTATCTATAAAATTAACTCTTCTGCAAATGTTCCTAGGGTCCTAGTCTTTTCACACAAAAACAGAGTGAAACAGACTCCTTTTGGATTTACTTCTGAACATTCCGGCTTTATGCTTTTTGATAAAAGACTGTAATTATAACACCAGATTGAGGAGTAAGTATCTTGTTTTGTCTTCTCACTCTGTTCTCTTCATTATTGTGACCATTTTCTGAGTAATATTTTTGTGACTTGTGCATTTAGTGCTCTGTCTTTCCACTTTAAGAATGACCTCTTCTTTGACAAGTAATCTCATATATTTAAGGTTTCACAGGACCAGTAAACAGCATGTGATTTACAATAAAAAGGTGCAAACCCAAGGATGTTTCTAGAATCTGTCTAGAACGAATTTATTTCTATGGCAGTTATTTAATTTCTCGAGGTTTGGGCTCTACAGAAATGCAAGGAAGGAATATTATGTGTAAGAAGTTTTGTTGACAAAACTGGATGGAGTTATTCATGTATTTAAATATAGAAGTCACCCTTAGTACTAAAAGGTTATTGTGACCTTATTTGTTTGTGCAAGAAGAAAAAAAAGGCAAAAGGAAGATAGAATATTTCTTAAGTTAGAACATTTGGATTATTTGTTAAAAATTCTTCTTATCAATGATTGTGTATTAAATTTTAATAACAGTGTAAATGTGGTGCTGTTACAGTAAGTTCTGATGTAAGATTTTCAGAAGCCATTTCTGCAGCTAGTAAGAGTCATGCCTAAGGTATTGACCAATATGGTTAAAGAATGTGCAGAAGGTGTAAAACTTACAAAGTGCATCCTCAAGGAACCTGTGAGCTTTTTCAGAGTGATATTTTCAGAAGAGATGACACTGGTTTTGCAAGAAAGTGTTAAGATATCTCAAGAAAATAGCTGTTTTGATTTTAGCAATAAAGAACAAACCTGTGACTTTGTGCAATGATTTTAGTGTGACTGGTGAGAAATGAACCTAGGAGAAATAACAAGTATCAATCTGATATGACAGTCAACACAGTATAGCTTTCCAATTATATTTTGTCTAGATATAGTTTAGCTATTCATACTAAAACCCTTACTGAAAGGTAATCACGTGCAACTGCAGTTCATGTATCAGAAATGCAGGTGTCTACAAAGTGTGAAGAAACTTTGTGATAATGGTCAGACAGTGTTTCCTAAGTGGTGAACTAAATTACTCTGTGGGGTTTGGCCGATGTGGTTGCCAAGCCACTCTTCACCATACAGAAAAAACCTGGCAGTCAGGCAAAGTCCAAAGTCACTGGAGAAAAGGGGAACATCACACCTATTTTTAGAAGGGGTAAAAAGGTGGACCTGGCTGAGCAACCGGTCAGCCTTACCTCTATGCCTGGTAAGAACACGGAACGCTCCTGAAAGGTATGTCAAAACATATGAGTGACAGAGGTGATTAGAGACAGACAACATGGCTACACCAAAGGCACTATGTGCCAGGCTAATCTGGTGACCTTCTAATATGGAGTGACTCAGTGGACAAGATAAGAGCTACAGATGTCATCTATCTGGACTCCTGTAAGTCCTTTAATACAGTCTCCATCAACACTCTTGCTGCTAAATTGGAGAGATATGCCTGGTCACATCCAAAGAGCTAGAGTCAATGGCTCAATATCCAAATGGAAACCAGAAATGAGTGGTGTTCCTCCAGGGACTAACACTATTTAATGTCTTCATCAATAACAGATGACAGATGTTTGCAGATGACACCAAGCTGAATGGTGCAGTTGATACACTTGAGGGAACGGATGCCATCCAGAGAGACCTTGCCAGGCTATAGCAGTAATGTTCTGCACCTGCATCAGGGCAGTTCCCAATGTCAATACAGTCTGAGGTTTTAATTGATTGACAGCAGTGCCACAGAGAAGTACTTGGTGATATTGGTGAACAAAAAAGTTGGACTTAGCTGGCAATGTGCATTTGCAGCCCAGAAAACCAAACATATCCTAGGCTGCACCAAAAAAGTCACGGCCAGCATGTTGAGAGACGTTATTCTTCCACCTCTCATGAGAACCCACCTGGAGTACTGCATCCGGTTCTAGGGCCCCCAACAAAAGAAAAGCATGGGTCTGTTAGAGTGGGTCCTGAGGAGGTTGCTGAAAACAACCAGAGGGCTGGAACACCTCTGTGAAAATAGGCTGAGAGAGTTGGAGTTGTTCAACTTGGTGGAGAGAAGGCTCCAGAGATACCTTATTGTGACCTTCCAATATGTAAAGAGGGCTTATAAGAAAGACAGAGGGAGACTTTATACCAGGGCCTGTAGTAACAGGGCAAGGAGCAATGGTTTTATGCTGAAAGAGGGTCGATTTAGATAAGAAACAAATCTTTTTCCCATGAGAGTGGTAAGACACTGGAACAGAATTTCCCACAGAATTTATGGATTACGTATTAAAATCAAGTGTTCTAGGAGTTTAAGCAACCTGATCTAGTGAAAGATGTCCCTGCCTAGAGAAAGTGGAATGGACTAGATAGATGATCTTTAAAGTTCCCTTCCAATGAAAACTATGACTGTCTGATTCTATAAACCCATGCCTCTTAGGGTATTCAATTGCCAGAACACTTTCAAAAATTCTCCTGAAATTCTGGAACAGAGGTTGTTGTTAGGATATATCCAACCAGCCAGCTCAGTCTTTGGGAAAGGAACTTGTGGATTCCATGGAGCTATGTTATTTCTGTCCAAAAGGCACTGACACAATGATGAGCCTTGGAAGCACCAAGGTTTATTCATGCTTTCAGAAGCGATTGTTTCATTGCCATTTAGAGACCTAGTGTTTAGGAAGAGCTACGGTGTCCAAAAATCTAGTATTTGATGACCCCTCAGTCAGAATTTGGGCTACTGAGGGAGGATTCAGAGAGCAGGAGTCATTGCATCTTGACAGTGACCTTAAATAAACTGTGACACAACAGAAAAATGTGTCAGATATAGCAGCAGTAGTAATATCAGGATGAAGGGTAAGTTCCTGCATTTTTCAGGCAAAACAAGTTGATAACCCATTATGATAGGATAATAAAAAGATCAACCATTTCGACCTATCGAAGTCTTGGAATTACTCTGGGTGAAGTCCAGCAACACTGTCAACTTGCTACATGCTAGTTTGTCCCTCACATTCACTCCATTTAAGTGCTGGGGGTTTTTTTGAAGGTACTTTCAGCTTCATTTTGCCATGTGTAACAGTAGGAATATATGCAATAATTTTAGAAATATTTTTAAAGTAGAAATATTAATGCTTAAAGTAAAATAAAAAAGCTATTAGCTAATACATCGTAAATCCACAAAATATTATGTTGTCTCTTCCTCATGGCCATTTAATTTTGCATGCACATAACCAATGTTTTACTAACAGTACCAAGGGTTCCATATGTAAGACATTATTCACAGTATGTTTCCTGTTATTTTGCATAGCATTACTCTTGGTGAAAATAGTGTTATGGCCTCAGGAGAAATATTGCAATTGAATGCATAGCAATATGTTTCGGTATGGGGCCACGGTACTGTAACTTAACTTCTTTTTTCTTTCCTTTAAAATACCTCAGCAATCAAGACAACAGAACCAGGATACAAAAATATAAAGTGGTGGTAAAAAAGGACATATTTTCAGTGTTTAATTTGCAAATAAAATGTGTTAAGTGAAATGAGAGAAGGAACTGCCCCTTTCTGACCAGCATGGTTACATTCACATTCTATAAATGCTTCTGGAAACGGGATTACATAGCTTTAATATGAGTATTTATTTTTGGAAATAGGTGGGCTGAGCGAAAATTATTGCTATTAAGTTGATTGAAATGTTGAGGATTAGCACAAGGAATAAAAATTAAACTAATTTAGACTGTATGCTGTATTTTTTGCCAACAGACTATGTCATGTCATTGTAAAGGCGTGATTCATCGTATTCTATTCCAGTTTCCTCATGTAGCAAAATGAATCATAATTAGCACTAATGACAATGTTAAATCTAGTAATTTGAGTGACTGCTAATAGAAAGTATCCAACCCACAGAAATCTATACCGTTACCTATTAAAGATTATATATATTAAGCTCATCTATAATATGATCAAACAAGCAAAGTTTCACATTAAATTGAACTGAAAAAAGATGTGCCATGGAAGTCTTAAAACAAGAAAATGATTTTTAGAAATTAAATTCTTCAACATGTAATATTTAAATTGTAAGAGTTCAAAGCATATTCTGTGAAATACTGAGTGTCCCGATTCATACAAAATCTGAATCTCCATGCACTCCCGTCCTAAGAACTTAAGCACATCACCATGTTGTTATTTACTTTGTGTAAGCCACACTCTTTCAGCCAAGTACAAATTAACTGCAGTGAAATTAGGGGGATTATTCACATATGTCTGTATTCGGTCTGAATAGAATGCAAATACTTACCAAACATATATATCCTTTAAACTGCCTTTAAACATTCTCCTAATGTTCCTAAGGATACTAATTAAGGTTTTAGTATTTTGTTTACAACTTAAATATCCCTGATAAGGCCTAGTTTTCCGGATTATATGTCTAGGTTTTTTCTATTCATTCACCATCAGGAAAGGAAGCCAAGTTCACACCTCTGGTCATCACAAGCTTCTACTTCCTTAAACAACTGATGTAGTAAATGAAGCAGAAATGAAGGGTTTTGCAGCTCCTTTCATACCACTAGTAAAAGACCAACCATCTTCTGGAAAGCCAGCTTGAATTTGCTGAGTCATTTAATCATGCCATCTTACTTGGAATGCCAGATAGTAACAGTGACATTGTTATGGACTCTGGGAGCAGGTCAGCTCTTTACTAGAAAATACACCAAGAGCAGTGCTAATTATACATATATCTCAGACAACTGCTTGATGGGAAAAAAAGATGGGGTGCAATTAATTCAGAAGCATAAGATCTATGTCCTATCACCAGTCTTAGAAACCAAACAATCCTTTGCTTCTGCGGTTTCTTCAGTAAAATACTTCACTTATTTTGTCCTTGATTTGGAAAAGATCACTGTGTTATTCCCCCCCCCAAATCTACATATTTGACTTCAGAGTATTTTCAAATTGGCAACAGAGCTTACTGTGTATTATTGTATGGCACTCTTGATTAAACATATCCATGTCAGAAGCAAAGTCACTTCATGCAGTAATTTTGATGTTTACTGGAATTTCACAGAAAAGATTGGAAACTGTAACATAATGATAGAACCATGGAATCATTAAGGTTGAAAAAGCCTTCCCAGACTCTCAAGTCCAACTGCTAACTCAGAACCACCATGTTCACCTCTAAATCATATTCCCAAGTGCCACATCCACACACCTTTTGAACACTTCCAGGAATGGTGATTCCACCACTTCCCTAGACAGCCTGTTCAAATGCCCAAGCACTCTTTCAGTGAAGAAATTTTTCCAAATATTCAATCTAGGCCTCCCCTGATGCAATTTGAGGCCATTTCCTCTCATCCTGTCAATTGTTTCTTGGGAGCAGACATCGACCCCCACCTCACTACAACCTCCTTTCAGGTAGTTGTAGAGAGTGGTAAAGTCTCCCCTTAGTCTCCTTTTCTCCAGACTAGCAATCCCTGCTCACTTGGCTAGGATTAAGGCGCAAAAACTGTTTGAACCATGCAGCTCTTCTAAAAGAATTGCATTCTTTTTCATATAGTTCCACAGGAGTATGTAGTGTCAATCAACTATATCTAATTCATGTTTATTTTCAGTGTACACCTCTAGACAATGAATAACTTGCACAAGCAAAACCACAATTGCGAACTCAAAATCAGCATTAACAGTCTGAACTGCAGGTAGCTAGTTGTAATCAGAATATATGTCTTTGAGTTCAATAGAAAGAGAAACAAGGGTAAAAGGACACTAACCTGCTTGAGATTTTGTCCGCTAATCACAACTTTATCACACACATCCTGCAATACAATACCCAAAAAGTTTCCTCAAAGGGGAAAATGGAATTTTTAATAAGGAGGAATGTTGAACAATCAAGGATAAACAATAAAAAATGTTGGACAACTTTCTGCACAGCTAGAGGAAAGCACAGATTATTGGAAAGTAAAAGCAAATGAACTTAGATGTGAAATACACCACACTCATTTAACTTCAACAAAAAATAGGAAATGATTTGGCAAAGGCTGTAAAACCAAGAGGAAAGTTTTGTTTTGCTTTGTTCTTTTCTTATTTTACTAGTCTTTGGTTTCTAGTTAATCCATTTGGTATTAAGTTCTTAAATTATTGCCTTGTACCTTTTTAATACCAAAGAATAAAAGTATGTTAGAGAGTTTTTTCACATATCATATGCCTGAAGTATTTGTTCAAGAAATATCTAAAAAAGCTTTGAAATAACTAAAATCAATCCCATATGGTTTGTTTAAATACACTAAAAGAGAACTTTTTTTCCTAATCTATGAACACATCTGTACTTTATAATAGTTTTGTATGTGTGTGATACCAGGCTGTTTTTCATACAAAATTGTTAGCCCAGCATTATATTATATATTCTTTAACTGTAGTAGTGCATTTCAAATTATTTTGTTGAAATGATCTTAAAATTGATGGCTTTCTTTTTGTTCTTTTTATGTTTGTGTTTAATTTTTTCCAATAATACTTGAAGATCAGCATGCATTAATAGCTGCAGGGCATAAAGAGACTAGAGGAAATTAGCTGTCACCCACAGCCAGTGATTCTGTGTTCTTATAAACATAAAGGGCTAAATTGTCTTTTATGTTGACCATGCATGCAGATCATGTCATTTTCATTAAAAATTAGACATCATGCATATACAGCACAATTGTTGATGGAGATGTTTGAATTAATACAGTTTTAAAGCAAAGACTAAACTCCTTTTGTTTTTGTCCTATTCAAGTTTGGATGTTATTATTGAAATATACAGTTGTATACAAATTTAAATAGAATATTCAGTTAATTATTTTTTCATGTATTTACTATATTTGTGTAAATATTTTAGTATTCTGGGTTCATAGTATGAATTAAGTAATATATAAACTAATAGACTCTGGTTTTAATAAACTTTCTATTACATTTATTTAGATTTATTTGTTACAGTCTGTTTTGGCCTTAAATTGATAATCAAATGTCAATTAACTGCTTAATAGTACAGACATATTAATAAGTTACTGTAATCAACCGTAATTGCCTTAAGCATTCGAGTAAGTGCTATAAGATTATTTTGCTTTGTATCAAATTGTAGCATGATTATATCTTTGTCTACACATCACTAGAGGGATGGTACTAGGTAACACAGAATGTCCTCCAGCTCTGCTGTCTTCTGTTGATATTGTCAGTTTACTTTGTGTCATTCCTCCCCTAGTGTTTTCTTTGCCCAGCAGCTGATTACTTTGCTGGTAGTTGGTCCTTTAGAAACATCTTGTCCAAATTATCATCCTCGTTGTCTTGTGTCTGTCTAGAAAACATCTTTTACACCTCAAGGCATTAAAACATGCTTTCACTGATCAAACATTCTTATCATAGCACAAGAAACACTATATTAGCTGGATTAAACATAAAAAAAAAAAAAAGAAAATACACAGTGCTCGGTACTGACCTTTTCATTTCACTGTCCGCCTTTCACAGTGTAATTTGACTACAGATCATATTTAAATCTAAATGAAGCTTTAGGTTTTATAACTATAGAACTGCTCCAGCATTGCCAGATCTCATAAATGATTAAGCCATTCTGTTTCATACAGAACTCTGCAATATTCTTGATTACATCCTGCCTTGAGGTTTTGTCAGTCAACACTCAAGCAACACAAATATGCATTTATAGAACTATTTTGGGAAGACAGAGTGATTTGGAGATTATATGGCAATGCATATACTCACCATTTATTGTACACTTCTTTTCCAAATTACTCCATGCATATGCTTGATCTTAACATTCTAACAGATTATAGGACAATATCTCATTAAAATTGTTACAATTAGTGCAAAGTGGACTATAAAAATGCACATTTTTTACATAATCACCAGCACATCTACCTAGCTAGTTAAACACAGTTAGGAATTTCTACGTTTTCTGAGGCAAAGGAAGTCTGTTGCTCTACTAGCCCTTTTAGCTTCTAGATTCCCAATAGGGTTTAATCAGTGTCCATGATCCTTACAAGTGGTATTTGAAGCAGCTTTTGACTTTTACTCAGTAGCATGGAGGTCATCAGACAAGGAACTCTCCACCTGACATCTGTACTTGCTCCAACTGTTTTCTAGAGGCAGAAGTTTACTGACTGACTGTCTTCATCAAAGCCAAATTAGAGAACCTTATTTGGCTCCATCAGTTGCCTTTGCAAAAGTTATCCCACAGGAAGAAAAAATTGTATACATTTGCATTGCAATAGGATATCTTAACCTAAAATATTTACATAACACTAAACTAAACCCATTATTTTTTCCTTCTATAAAGTACTTTTCAAATAAATATTAGGTCCTTATGCAGCTAAGGACTGGTTTATTTCATAATTCATACATGACAGAAAGGCAGCCCAATTACTAACTTTCTAACCTTCCAAGGGTAGCGTCCTGTCTAAATGTTCATGTCAGCCTGGCTGGCTCTTTTCTGGCTTGCTTTCTTTCTCTCTCTCAGGCTCTTTTCTTCTTTTCTCCTTTCCAGGCACTTAACAACAGTCTCTAAATCTTCAAAAGTTCAGTTTCTTTTAGTGTTGTTTATGCATATTCAGGATTTGGAAGAAAATAGGGTACTAATATTTTTTTTACTGTATAGAAAGCTACCTAACTCTTGACCTAAATCCCACACTTCTTGCTAGGGGAAAGGTGAGTGAGTTAGCTAAAAATATTCCTCCAAGTCTGCAAGCAAAAAATATTAGTAGCATAACAAAGTTCTGAAAATTACACAGTGGTTAAAGTACTGCCAATATTTTTGTGTGATTTAGACTGTGTTTCTAATGTCTTTTCAAGACTAACCTTTGAGACATACAGGTTCTGTCGTTATAAAATGACTAATTTCATTAAATCCACAATATGAGGCGTTGATGTAAATGAGGCAACATTTCAGTATTTGCATCTGTTTCATAATGAATTTTCAATGTTAAGATCATTTTGATATATTAATAACTTTTAATTGTGAAAATAAAGGTGCAACATCATTCTAAATAAATTAGTATCTAATGAATGCACTGAATTCAATTGGCATTCAGAGAAGATTGCTATAAGAAATTCTGATAAAATGACCTGAAATAAAACAGACATTCACCAAGTTTTAATTAAAAAAGTAATGTGAAGAAATGAACTTTTAGTCATGGAATCATAGAATGGTTTGGGTTGGAAGGCACCTTAAAGATCACTGAGTTCCAAACCTCCTGCCATGGGCAGGTTGCTCAGGCCACCATCCAGCCTGGCTTTGAACACTTCCAAGAATTGGAAGATGTCAAAATACATCAATACATTTTCTTTTCTGAGGAATCTTTGATAATATATGAAAACAGTGATGTAAACAACTTTAACATATGAGAAAAACTATGTATGATTAGAAATTACAGTCTTAACAACACATATTCTGTTGCAATATTGGAAGGTATTTCCACTGGGAACTGAAGATACGGTAAGTCTGAGGTTAATCTAAGGTATTTGGAACAGGGAAATGCCACTAGCCCTGTACTGTGAAACTGCTATCATTAAGATCTGGCATATCTCAAACCCAGGTTAGGAGTATTGTCAACAAAAGTGCTAAAAGGTAAATTGTCTAAATATGGAATACATTCATTCTCCACTGGTGGTAAACAAATATTAGCAATTTTTTTCCTTTTTCTTTTCAGGAAAAAAAGACAAAACCCCACCAAGTTAATATTTTTCTTTTTGTCTGGGAAAGCTGGAAGTAGCAATCCAATAAAAATCAAAGGTCTGCCTCTGAGATATTCCCTCTATCACTAAATCTTTACTCACATTGGGTTTGGCTACTTATGAATATGGAGGTGATTCTGACAGAAAGAGAGATAAATATCCACTAATATTTTAAAACTTCAGAAGTCAGCTTTTTTTGCCCAAAATATTTTGTGAGGCATTGGCTATATGGCTACATGACCGACTAATGGCTTGCTTTCAACACCCAGGTATTTATTTGTAAAGTGTATTCTGGAAATAGTTGTGATCCTAGGTTAGAAATAGTTCTAACTAATATTTTCCGATGCTAGAAGTTATAACAAATAAACTTAGGAAAAGTCACAAAGATGTGAGAGAAGTGTCAAAATATTAGATATACTGTGAGGAACTCTGTTATTGTTATTATTTAGTTAGTCCTCCCTTAGGTTTCAAATTTGTCTTATATCTACTAAAAGGGACCTTTTTTACTCCTGTTTTCTCTCTGAGGCATAAAGACTGACCCATCACAAACATCTACTATCATGGCTAATTGGAACTTTGATTGTTCATCCGTACAAACCTGAAAATATTGAACTACTTGGATATCAGTCTAACACTTCTGATGTTTCTGATGCTAAAAAAATATAGAAAAGTTTCTATTTTAACATTTTTCTTCCTTTAGAACAAAGACATTGCATTTGATAGGAAGGCACTATCAAACCATGGGTTTAAATTTTACTGTCTCCAGAAAAATCTTCCCAAACTTCAAAAATTTACATACCTCTTAAACATTAACATGCACTGCGTCATAGGTGAAAAAATAATAAAACCGGAATGCTAATAAGTGGAAGACAGTTGGATGTATGGGAACAGGGAGGAAGAAGACAATGCTCCAAATTGAACTTTGGCACTTTGGCAATTTTGCAGAAGCTTATCACTCATTAGTTGCAACTGGTAGGTGATGATTGTAAACTTTGAAAACAGTTCACCTTGCTAATCAAAAGCATCACATTCTAAATCCTCCAATTAGCAAAGAGACATGAGATAGAACTATCCCTTAAGAGGCTGCTCATGCATTGCATTTCTGCATGTAGACTCTTTAGCCCAGAAAACCCATGACCTAGGAATCAAAAGGATGGGTTTAGAAAAGGAAGAACTGGCTGCAGAAAAAAAAAAAAAGAGAGTCTGAAATAAGAAAGTGAAGGCCCTGGCAGGACAAAAGTTCATGGAATTTGAGTAAGATCCTGGACATCAGAGAAATGCCTGGAGATGAACATCATGGGACACAGAAAGATCTTTATTGGTGACATCCAAGATTGGGATGGTGAGCAGCTTCAGAGCAGGAGTTGACACAACAAGCTGCTACCTCCTTGTAGGGATGGGAAGTCAAGACCTTAGAAATGTAACTGAGATAAAGTGTGCTGTCAAGTGTAAAAGACTATCAAATCACGTAACAGTGCTAATCAATTTGGTTCTCAAATAAAACCCAGTAACTCTGGTAAGAAAGGAAGAAAGTATTCACCTATGGCAATAGTAACAGTTATCTTGAGTTTGGTGTTGGCTCTGCCTCTCTTGCAAAGTTGCTAAGGGCAACATGAAGTGGCTTCAAGTTGCTATGCGATGTTAGCCAAGTTAATTGAACCGGGTTTTCAGAACATAATCCATAGTTATGTATTCTTCACTTGGGTAAGAAAAAACATTAACATGTGATCTACAGGACTGACTAACTTGTGGGCCTGTGTACCAGGTGTATAAAGTCCAATGTAATGGTGGAGAGCCTTAAAAATCAGTTCTGAGGTCTCAAACCAGTCTTTTAACATTACAGTGTATTTCTGACTTTAATTTCTTTTGTTCACCGTTGCAGAGGATTTGGTATATCTATCTTTGACCAAAATAGATTAAGCCACTCTATAGTGAATTCATAACAGTAAAACAACTTATCACTTCTGATCATAGGAAACACATTGGTTAACATTTTGAGTTACATATATGCAACATTAATGAGTAGCCACAGAAAAATCACCATGGAACTCAGCCTTTGTGTCCTCAGAACAGAATGTGGGCAATGTGCATTCAGTAAGGTCTATGGTCAACCAACAGCAGTGAGAATATAAAAGATGAAGAGTTTCATTCCCAAGGATTGTCTTGGACAACAGATAAAATGAGGCCACTGAGGGTGATTTAAGTATGTGATTCTATCATTAGGGTTTGCATGTTATTTTACACATGCTCATGTTACCTAACTCTTACATTTTCTAAATTTTGAGTACTCTTCAATTTGAGCAACATTCTTTTAACATAAGCCTTGACTTTCGCGTAAATTTTGTTTGAAAAGGTTTTCAGTTTCAAAGTGCATGACAGACACTTCATTGCGTATTCCTGAAAACAGCATTCATGCTTTCGCTGGTCAGAGGTTACCACTTTACATTAAATGAGCATTAAATGACAGCCCTATACACAGCTTAGAAGTTTGTCTCTCCTCCGAGATTAATGGGTACCTCAGTTGTTCTTGCTTTACTTCTGATAGATCTTCAAGTCTTTCTAGTTGTGGACAAATATACACTTCTTGCTGCACCTGTGCCATCTGAGAAAGGTTATAACCTTTCTGATTTATGACTTCACTATAGCTCACAACACATTGTTCTGCCAGCTCCACTGTTCTTGTAATAGTTTACTCATCTATTTCAATAAAAATGTTCTAGATTAACGAATTAATTTCTAAGATTTAACCAGCTGAATTCTGACTGAAATGTGTGGAGGAAATGAGTGAGCCTCTCTGTAGATAGTTTTGTCTGATGGTAGTCCAGAGCAGTACCTCTTTCAATAATACAGCAGCAGAAAGATTGTGCAGTGTCTAGAGACTTGGACTACAAATTAAATTAGATTTAGACCTCCTTTAGACTGTGACTATGTAGGACATTTAAATAATTTACACTCAGTGAGAAAGCTGGAATCTGAAGAGTGGCTGAGAGTGACCACTACATTTGCCTCTATCTCCTACATCTGGTAAATGCCTTTCAAGCACGTAAGGAGCCCTTTCGGTGCTTGGATCTGCAGACTTGACGTGGGCAGATCCCCAGTCTGCAGGCACAGCATCAGGCAACAAGTCTCAAGAGCAAGACATGTATTGCAGACAGTCTGTATCATATAATGCTCCGAGACTCATGACCAGACAGCATCTTAATGACCAGAGGTATTGCAATCCTAGAGGTTACGAAGCTTAAGCAGCTGCCTAACTTAGCTTTTGTTTGATCTGAACCCCACTGCATCACCCACTGAGTATATGAGTCTTGCCCTCAGCTTCAGATCCCACTGAGCTATATTTCTGTGAGGAAACCATGATAGAAACTCAAAATCATGAGATTATATATGAGGAATGTTATATCAAAAGTTTGCCTTTTGGCAGCTCTGTTGACCTTGATCTTTAATAAAACTTTTTATCAATACTCTGTCTTCGTAGTTCTTGCAATGTTAAACTAAAGCTTAAAAAATAGGACCACAATAAACTTTAAAGGTTAAAAAAATGCCCATATAGCCAAGTGCTAGGGAGAAGTTATTATCTCAGCTCATATGATTGCCATAGCTAATCCCTCTCAGGTGGTTCTATCTGAGGTACCTCTTTTCCTTCCATCTGCTTTATCCAAACACAGAATGAGATCCGGCCATGTGAAAGTGCAGCAAAATATTCACACAACTTCATAGGTCTAGGCAAAGTAATAAGGACTGATCCATTCAATTCAGATCAAGTTTGACCCTTCTTTTTTAGATTATGTGAAAAACTATTAGAAGTTGTCAGGTGAGAGAAGGCTTCTTCACTGTTTAGTTACGGTACTATAACCAAAAGAACCTCTCCAAGATGTAAGTCTGGAAGCTTCTGCAAACTAACAGCCTAGCTGAGAGGAATAGTTCCTGAAAGGAAAAAGGAAATTCAGTGTTCTTTCTCATGTAATCCTTAGCCTTCCCTGCCAAGACTTCCACTACAGTGCTCACTATCACTCCTTGTGATACTGCTACTTATAACACAAGTCACTCAACAGCCATCAGAGAATAATTACTCTCATGTACACATGACAGATCTGAACTGGCAGCCATGACATGAAATTCACTATCTTGTGTCACCAATCCCCCAAGCAGGCCATTTCTGACTACAAACTAATGACACTACTAAAGAAGGGGGGTGGGGAAAAAGGGGTTTTGTTATTATTTTTGTGGTTTTTTTTCTGAAAAACGAATTTCAGCACTTGGCTTATAAACCTCTGAAATCTCAGTTTATCATATGCAAATAACAATACTGCCTCATGTGCAGTTATGTTACCTCTTCTTTTTTTTTTTTTAATCTATTTCAGTCACTGAGAAAGTGTTTATGACCATTTGTTTCCAAAGCATAGTGTCACATAGCAGTCATACTTTTCGTCAAATTAATTTATATTGCTCTGTGTCTTGGGCATAATCCATGGGACTCACACACAGCTGACCTAATAACACTGATAATAAAAATATTTCAGATATTTTTCAGATATGCTTGCTTTGGAGGGCAGTCCATATACTGCCTCTATTAATCTGCACAAAAGAAAAAATGATTTTTTTATTGTAACACAACAGATCACAAAACATATATGATATTTCAGGCTCCATATGAAGTTCTTGCAGAATTATTCTTTGAAATTTATAAAAGGAAATACAATTCTCTAAAATCTATTTATTTCATGTGTAGAAGTCAGCATAACTTCCCTTCTCCTTTGCCATTTATTTGCCTGGGAGAGATGAGTCTATTTTCTCTAGATTTTTTTTTTTTTTTAACACAGCATTTTTGAAACAAAAATTTCAACTTGGCATATGTCTTTTCCCATCTCTTTATGGTAATTATAGCTAATGAAACTGTTGGGCTATATTGGGTTCTTTTCCTTTTTTTAAAACTTGTGTGGTCTACTGGAAAATAAGCATTTATGTTGCACCAAAAATGTCATTTCACTGTTTTGATTGGTTCAGAATTATAATTTTTTTTTCTAGGGGTGATAAGAAAATTCAGCCCAAAACCATCATAATTATAGTAATAACCAAAAAATGCTTTACTTCAGCATTAAAATTCATCTTTGGCTGCTTTGTTCTGTAATAACTAGGTCATCAGTTTAGGTGCTCCTGCTTAAAATGCGTTTAGCATCCATATGTATTCCCTCACCTAGAGGCTTGATATTTTTAATGAGATTATATCAAGGAATGTGAAGACTGGAGAGCAGTAACATCATTTTCATGTGTAATTCCCAGAACTCTGATCCATTTCAGGGAGGCAATTAAGACTGCTGACTACAATAAATGATACTAAGAGATTATAGACGGTTTTTTCTGCATGAATGCATAGTTTAAAAAATAATTTAGGTTTATTTAACATAAAAAACACCTCCAGAGGGGGGATTTTTTTTTTTCAATTTCAATGATTATAGGGAATATCTCTTCTGTCATTTATCTGTGAGGATCCATGGTGTATTCTCGCAATAAAGGATAACTCTAAGATGCTTTGATAAAATAGGTGTATTTTCATTTTATGTAATTTCCTTCATGTTGCTCATTTCAGAATGTCCACTTAGTACTGGAGCAGTTGAGTGTCTCTGGTATGTATTTGGGGGGGCGAGGGGTGTGTGCGCGTTTATTTGGGTGGGGTTTTTTTCAATTTATTTTTTTTTTCTCTGTGGAGGGCAATAATCTGAAGTAGCATTTAGATCAAAAGCTTCATTGGGATTAACTCGTCTTTTTACTGCTGACCACGAAAACTACATACAGAAGAATACAGAAGAATTGCTAAAAACAAATACACTGGAATCAAAAGTTTGTTGTCTTGAAGAGTTAATTCTAGCAGAGAGGTGACCTTTATCCCTACATACTCACTCATTTTTTTTTTTTTATCAAACCTCTCCAAAGGGACTCATCATATGCGGGGCTCTATGAAGAGAAAAAGAAGAGCATTGTCCTTATCACCTCCTTCCAGAAAGTGGCAGAGTAATAGGACTTTGTAAGGCGAAATGAAGCCCAGTCTGATGGCTGCTGATTAAAAATTGACTCTGCCACATCAAAGAAGAGTTGAAGGTGAAAATGATGATCACTTCCCTCTCCCAGGGACCCTGCACCATTTCTTTTATTCAACCTTGAAAGGTTCTTTCTGAATAAGATAATATCCCTCGAGTCCATTCTGGCTAGGCGGCATGGGAAAATGTAGATCAGTATGCCTATTCTCTATGAAAAAATGGGATTTTGTTAATGACATAGCACTCTAAAGTGATGGCTTGTATGTGGTAAATGCTGAGAAATTAATTATAAAATGCCTTTTATACTATAGATCAAATTAATTGCTAGTATACATCTACTAAAAAGACCACTGTAAACGCAAACTGCATTTTCTTCCTTGTTGCTGGAGATTCCTGTATTTGAAACACACTGTAGCCTGCACCGTCTTTTCTGTTTTCACTTATTCTATAACAAAATTTTTAGTAGAAGTGCCATCAGTGAAATAATATCATTGAGCTATAAAATTTTACGATGGGACTAAAGCGTGTGAATATCTGGGTTTTGACAGATACATATATACAGAAAGAATGAGGCAGTCACTCAGGTATATGAACTATGCAGAGAATATATAGGCAGAGAAAGTAAGAAAATGCAAGTATACGCAGATACGAATGCCCAGAAAGACACACAGCTGTGATATAGTGCATTATACTTTATTTCCACTAGTTAATGTGTCTGTCAGGCAAAGGTAGGAAATTTACAGAGAAACTTGTGTGAAAAATGTTCCTCTCTATTTTAGGTTTTGCACTTATACCTTATGCCAGCAATTCTGGAGCAATGCATATCTTTTAATTCAGGGCAGCAATTGGTTATGCATATATCTAAATAGACCAACAGGCACAGTGCTCAACAGACAGCACAGCATCCCAAAATACATAGCTTGAGTAACAATAGCAAGAAAGGTCTTGCATGAAAAAGAGCTTGTACAAAAGAACAATTTTACGCATATGCCTACCCCTCCCTGCACTTCCCACTGATCTGCTGCTCTTGAGGATCTACAGAAAATGAGTAGAAGTAATGCTTCAGCCTGAAAATAGTGTGTTAAAACCTTGGTAAAAGTAGAATAATATAGTCACATAAAGAAAGGTTCATCCTATGACTGGCAATGCCCACAGTTTTCACGTGTACCAAATTATCTACATCTAAGTGTATCTATCTGTCAAATACATTTTAAAATAAAGAAGATTTTCTGCAATAGGATAATGTATGCATTGAATGCTATAACGTGTTAAAGCTTTACTGTATGTATGTTTGACATGTATGAATTACAGAGTTAAACATAAGTTATTTATTCATGTTGATGAATGACACAAATATCATTCTGTTGAGATTGGTGCAATTAGAACAAACAAGTGATTATGTCAGAACAATGGAAATAAAATGGTAATGACATCAAAACAGTGAGAATAACAATAACACCCTCCCCTCATCACTGTCATCTGTGTCTTCTGGTGTTTCTTAAGAAGAAAAGATTTTGCTAAGACATTGCTTGCTCAGTATTTCTACTTTTATTTTCTGCTGTAACTATCCAGTTATCTACTCAATACAAGGTACAATCTATAGAAAAAAATTGAAACTTTTTTTTCCAGTGGGATTTATTACAGAAGATATCCAATTTGAAAAATGCAGAGAAAGAAGTACAGTGGAGAGAATTAATGATCAGGGCTTGTTTATTACAAATTAAATTTGCTGTGCTAAGATAATGATTTTTACCTTAGTGAGTTTCCAATGTTTTAATAATCCTTACTGTAATGAATATGAACTCATATTCTTAAAAATTCCTTCTCCCCCTTACTAATTTAATCAACATTTTAAAATGTTCAGATGTCCCAATCACCTAGGGCTACATTATTAGCACGGTACTTACTTTAAACTGCTTCTCTAAAATGATTGAAGAAAACAATTTATACAAGTGCTACCTTTAATAAGAATAGAAAAGCAAGCATAGCTTGTTGGCCTCATTAAGGCTAACTTTTGATCTTCAAGCTTTATAAATAGAATATATATCACACAGTTCAACAGTCTATCTTATGTACATATAAGCCCTACTAATGCTAATGTGGAAGTTGCATGCACATGTTAGGGGAGAAGGGACAACCATGAGTAATTTATAAAAGCAACAGATATTTAATAAGGCATATGTTAGATCAAGAAAGAAGTAACATTTTTTGTTGGGTTATTATGTTTCTATTACATGCTAAATGCAGTAGCTGCAAAACCTGGTTTTGCTTAATGAGCCCACCTGTGTGTGTGAGCAAGTTGATGAGGCCTGGGTTATATAAGATCTGTGGATTTACAAAGGTGCTTCCCCACAAATCTGAGACATGCGGCCTTCTTTGTCACTGGCGGTATAAGAGATAATACTGATAGGTACTGATAGGAGTATTGAAAAATCTTTTAAGCTATCAGCTGGCAGAATCACTTTTTAAATTCAAGCTTGTTTACATATGGGCTGTGAAACAAATTTGATTTCCAAAGGAATCAAATCAGACCATTTCAAAAGTCTGAGTGTTGTAGATGTATACCTGACCGTGGGGAACTATTCCTTTAAATAAGTCAAATAATAAGCATAAAATAAATGAAGAGTGAGGACAAAGTAAAAAATTTAAATAACATCTGGAATACTTTTGCCAATTCTAATGTTTTTAGGTCTAAGGGCATTCTGGTCAGGCTGGACTACTGCTGCTTTTGAATAAAATGTCCAGCCCACAGTATGCAATCCTTTGAAGGATAAAGTCATTCAGCACTTTCCAGAATCAGATCTATTTTCAGGAAGAAAGTTGTTCAATATCCGTGTACAGGAAAGTTTATGTTCCTGTATAATTAATCCCTTGAGCTCTGAGGTAGAGTTTATACTGAGTTGATTTTATTTCTGGAAGAAGGTAGCCCCACTACCCTCTGACTTTGGGCGTTTTCTTTCCTGGAAAATATATACTGGAAATGTTTCTTTTGAAAATGTACACAAACCACATATGTTTTCAGGCCACCTGAAGTTGTATGTTGAGGATTGTCCTGGTTTTGATTGGGATAAAGTTAATTTTCTTCCTTAGTAGCTGGTACAGTGCTTTGTTTTGGATTCAGTATGCAATAAAAATACACTTACAAAGTTTTGATCCAACTTCAGTTCAGTGGGACGACTCTACTTTTAGTGGCCATGGGATTAGCTCCAGAAGAGCAGAATGAACTTCCCTTTTATAGGATATGAATATATAAAGGTGACAGCCTCTCTGTGACTGATACATTGGAAAACACCACATTTGCCCCTGAAGCTGGTAAAGCAAGAGCCCTTTAAATCTTTGGTAGTTTGATTTCTAAATAAAGCCATTTTTTTCCAAGGAAATGGGAGCTTAAGTTTTCAACTGGTTTAATTTTAACTACTGTCTCTGTTTTAGGATTCCATCATCATTCATCCTATTATATAACATTCATCACAGCACATTGAACTATCCACCATATTCTTTCCTCCTCATGCTCTCTTCCTTCAATCCAATCTAAGTAGAAGTCAGAAATGAGAAGTAACACAAGGTGAGCCAACGTTTAAGATGTTAAACAGAAGTTGTTTAATGAGCCCTTGGGAAACTCGCAAACATATGAAGGCTTAATATTTAAATAGACTAAAGAAGTTCAATGTGTATAACATAATATGTTATATAATAAGTCAGATTTGCAGGCTGTGCTTCATCACATTTGTCTGCCAAGTAGCTTGTCACCCTTATTTCATCATCAATTATTCATTTGCATTTTATTTTACTTTTTCCCAAACTGCTAAAATCAAATTTAGCTATTTGCTGAAATAATCTATTTTAGATTTTAGAATATTTTGATTTCAAGTTAAAAAAAAATTAAATAATGCTAAGTAATCTTTTTTTAAAGCACTACTTTGTGCCAGGGAATGGTGAGGTTGTCATGACATTCATAGGTTTTTATAAATGCAAGCAATTGTCTGTACTGTCTGACTGCACTAAGACACCTGCAATACAGACAAAGTGGTTGAGCTGGGTACCCACAATAATACCTTGCTGCATGCCTGTAAGACCTTTCTAGGTTTGTTGTTTTGTCTACCTGAACATAAGACTGCCATAGACTATAGAAAGTGTATGTTCCTGCTGAGGTACCTCTGTGGCCATTCATTGCAGATTCTTGTTGAAGATGGGGAAGAGAGAAGATTAGAGGAAGAGCTTTATGAAACAAAGGAAACTGCTACAGATGTTCATATGCATTGCATATGCCTGAACTCACTGAAAAAAAAAATCAGATAATTAGCTATTTTGATTGAATATAGGGAGCTGGGAGGAGTTTAGGTATTTTTTTCCTACCCGTACTTTTAAATTTATGTTTTCATTTTGTTAGAAGATACTACTAAATTAGATATAACTACATGATTAGCTGGATTAGAAAGCTATAACCAACATTGTGTGAAATATAGCAGGAAATATAGGATCAATAGGATCAGTCCTAGGCTGGTAAAAATCAATTTATGCATTAAAATATACACAACTCTGAACTGAAGCTGTACAAGTAGGATTTTGTTTTGGTTTTCTACCACCATCTGAGAAATTAGGTTGGTTTCTTTGTTGCTAGCAAGTGGTCTTCTACTGTACACAGATCATTTACAGTTATAAGATTTAACATAGTTTGGCACTCGAATGTGGACTAGGCAAAAGCTCAGGCTTGGTACTCATCTGTCTAAGACAGCTTTGTGTATGCAGCCTGGAAAACCACAAAGGTCTGAGAGCACACAGCTACAACACAGCTGTCTCACAGCAAGGCTGGAACACTTATGTCTGTGGGAATCAGTAGTTGCCATCTCTTGAAACCATAATTACAATCATCCAATGGTGAGGACTGTGCTGTGTTACAGATGTCTCAACTGTCTTCATTAGAGAGGTTGGAATTGTGTCTCAGGAAAGCCATGGAATGACCACACTGCACAAGAAGAAAAATTCCCCCCCCCCTCGATCACTGTGTACAATGCAAATTGTTTCTGATTCTAGTTGCCCTTCCCTCAGTCAGCCACAGACTACTGTAAAAACTGCAACTGCATCTGCAGATCTACTTGGGAAAAATGTCTGGAGTATGTTGTTGTTGTGTTGTTTTGGGGATTTTTTTCTCTATGGGAGTGTGTGTCCCTTGAAGTTTTAACTTTTTTTCAAGGCCAATTTTGAATTAATCTCCTTATTTCCAAGAGCAGTTCACTTCAAGTTTCAGAGTAAGAATATTTATTCCAGACAGATAATCCATGCTGTAACAAAATGCTTTGAAAGTGTAAAAAAGACTGTGAAAATAAATTTTCTATAGCCATCGTTTTTACTACAAATTGTGTTCTCTAATAAATAAATTGTTGCCATGTGGTTTCACCCTTACATAACAAATTTGTGAGCAAGGACCCCATGCCAAGCAGACATAGCCATAAAAGCTGTGTCTAAACTTGTCTGTATTGTGTTTTCCAGCTAGGTTCCACTGTTCACTCAGGCAGCCTGCACAGCGCTGAATAGTGTGAATGCATTTAATTACAATCTGACATGTGTATTCCTGAGAAACAAAAGGCTGTGAACTGAGGGTGATGATTAACTGTTCTACCAGATAATTGCTTAAACTACTACTTATATTATGCTGCATTATCTCTTTTGAACAAAGTGATTATTGGCCCTTTGTGTAGCGATTATACAATGTAAGTGCAATCTTGCTGTTTCAAATGTTACAGTTTATGTTTAATGTACTTTTATTTGTAATGAGGGGTGCAACTTCAGATTTCTTTAAAGGCTTATTCTTACAAGTGAAAAAAAAAAAAGAAAGAAAAAAGTGTGCCTCAATTTCTCAGATTGTTCCAAGATTAAAACTTCTTTATGTGACTTGATGTCACTAGAAAGGGCGACATCCTCTGTTTCTGAGGAGATTCATTGTTAGGCAACTACTGTAAAGTCCAGAGAAATTCCAGTAAAACAGGTAGTCTCCATTTTACAACAAAGAGGGAGGAGAAAGTACAGAAAACAAAGGTTTTTAAGAATACTGGAGAGGGAAAGGAAAATGGCAGTAAATGCAACAACAACAAGCTTTGGTCTTCAAAGTGATCGCCATATAATTGTAACCAATGAGGAGACTGAGTGCCCCCACAGTCAGTTTGCAGATGACATTATGCTGGGCAGGAATGTTGATCTCCTGGAGGGTAGGATGGCTCTGCAGAGAGATATGGACATGCCGGATAGATGGGCTGAGGCCAGCTGTGTGAGATTATACAAGACAAAGTGCCAGGTCCTGCACTTGGGTCACAAAAACCCCATGCAGCACTACGGGCTTGAGACAGAGTAGCTGGAAAGCTGCCCGGAGGAAAAGGACCCGGCGGTGCTGGTCAACAGCCAGCTGAACCTGAGCCAGCGTGTGCCCAGGTGGCAAAAAGGCCAATGGCATCCCGGCCTGGATCAGAAACAGTGTGGCCAGCAGGACTAGGGAAGTGACTCTGTACTAAGCACTGGTGAGACTGCACCTTGAATCTTGTGTTCAGTTCAAGAGTGACATGGAGGCACTGGACCGTGTCCAGAAAAGGGCACTGAAGCTGGGGAAGGCTCTGGAGTCTTATGAGGGACAGCTGAGGGAACTGGGCTTGGTTAGCCTGGAGAAAAGGAGCTGCAGGGGGGACCTTATTGCTCTCTACAACTACCTGAAAGGAGGTTGTAGCTATTTGGGGGTTGGTCTCTACTCGGAAGTAACAAGCAAAAGGACAAGAGGAGATGGCTTCAAGTTGTATCAGGGGAGGTTCAGATTGAACACTAGGAAAAATTTCTTCACCAAAAGAGTTGTCAAGCACTGGAATGGGCTGCCCAAGGAAGCAGTGGAGTCATCATCCCTGTAGGAATTTAAAAGACATTTAGTTGCGGTACCTGGGGACGTGGTTTAGAGGTGAAGATGGTAGTGCTTGGTTAATGATTGAACTAAACGATATTAAAGGTCCATTTACCAATTGTACCATTCTCCACTCTTACCTTATTTAACCTGAAAACTCATTTGATCCGTGCCAGGTTATCACCAGTGTAAACAGTCCTAACCTTTCCTGTTTTCTTCCATATTTTGTGATAGACACGGTTTTAAGTGGAGTTCCATACCACCTAATCTGTAACTGTTGTGCAAACACACACATGCGTTCTGTCTTAAGCAATTCCCTACTCTGTTCATCACACTGTCTCTGACAAAGGAAAACTTATCTTCTCTCCTCCCCCACTATACCTGATACAGATACTCTCCTCAGGTCATAATACTCCCTGCAGACCAAAAAGATCCTTACTGTGTCCTGATTAGCACAAAATGGATACTACATGCTCTGAGAAAACAGACACTGTGTACTGTGCTCTAAGGACACATTATTATATATTGCAATAGAAAGTCAAAGGCTGAAGGCATTATTTCACAATCAAGATACCTTTTTGATCCCATGGGTGGCATGATTACTCAGCTACACACTGGCAGAAAAATCAACCTCTACTCATTAATTTTATTATACTTTTCAATTATATTTTTCTTTAAATGAGGTGCGTAAATCTTACTTGTCTGTGCTATATCCTGCCTTGTAGTTTACCACTGAGATACCTATTAATATTTGTTAACACATTAAACAGCAGTAATGAGTACTTCTAGAAAGCACACAGTAAAAGGAAGGAAGATCAGCAAAAGGATCAGAAGTGAGAAGGTGAAAAAAAAAAACACAGAAAAGAGAGTAATGACTGCAGTTATAATGAACTGTTCATGACCTTAAACTCTCCAGTTTTCAGATTCTTTTTAGCCTTCGAATTGTGCTGTACTCTGTGGTGCTTTTTGTTCTGTAGAGAAAATCCAGATGTGTGCCATCAGTTGTGTGCAGTTATCATTACTGAATGCCTATAAAGCCAATCTGAATCCATTTTTACTCACACTCAAATTTTTGTAATAATAGAGAAATATATTCTTACAGGTAGTAAAACCTCTAGCTTCTCGTCTCGTTCATGTCTCCTTTAATGTTTCATCCACATCCAAACTCCCAAAGAGCTTTGAAATTATGACTTAACCTCACATTACTCTCTGATTAATTCTTATTTTCTTTGAGTACGCCTTTTCAAAAAGTAATTTCATCTGTATTCAAAAAATTTCTTTGAACAAGGAAACATAGTTTCCTTGTTCATCGTTAAGCATTGATGGTTACTATTCTGGCATCTATCCAATTAAAAAAAAGAGGCATAAATATATATTTGACTTCATTTTGCATCAACTAATGTTCACAGAATTGTTATTCCTGAGTTGCATATAAGTTCCACTCTCTAATGAAACGATTAATTAAAAATAATAGAGAATGCAAATATTATTTTCACTCTTCCCAGTTTGTGGGAGCATACCCCTTGGGACAACATACAAGGAACAGTCAGGGAACACACAGACTTATATGTTCTTCAGTCTCAGTTTTCCTTTTAATAATTAAGTCTTTGGTTATGATGACTTCAAGACAAATCTGCCAAACACGAATTTGTTAAAACCAAGGCAGCAATATCTAGAATAGTTTGCCTGAAAACAAAAATTATGAAATATGTCATGTCTTCTTGAAAGGCTAGATTAGATGCAGAAAAGGTTCACAATGAAATGAAAAGGTGTATAAAGAGGATACAAAGACAGAACTTGACTAATTTTTCTTTTCCAAAGGCAAGATTGACTTTCAAAAGTTTTGAAAATAGTTCTTGCAAGCCAGATAATTGCTTGTAATGTATGTTTAGTAGATGAGAAACTGCAGAGAGGCAAAACTATTTAAAAATGGGTTTAAACTAGTGGTCTGAATAAGTAAGACTCTTAAACATTTAGATCCAAAGAAAGCATGTTCATACAGACTAGGGAATGAGATGCTGGAAAGCAGTGCCATGGAAAGAGACCTGGAGGTCCTGGTCAACAGCAAGTTGAATATGAGTCAGCAGTGCCCTGGCAGCCAGGAGGGCCAACCGTGTCCTGGGGGGCATCAGGCAAAGCATCGCCAGCCGGTCGAAGGAAGTGATTCTTCCACTCTAGTCTGTGCTGGTGAGAACTGTGTGTATTCGTCTTATCATCTTGAGTACTGTGTGTAATTTTGGGCACCACAATATAAAAGAGACATAAAGCTGATAGAGAGTGTCCAAAGGAGGGCAACAAAGATGGTGAAGAGCCTTGAGGGGAAGCTGTATGAGGAGCGGCTGAGGTCACTTGGTCTGTTCAGCCTGGAGAAGAGAAGACTGAGGGGAGACCTCATTGCAGTTACAACTTCCTCATGAGGGGAAGAAGAGGGGCAGACTTAAAGTGGGGATATTAATTAAATTTATTACTAACAGGATCAGAGCAGGAGAGTGAGAAGTAAAATAATCTTATAAACACCTTCCCCCTACCGCTCCCCCCTTCCAAATTCTACCTCCTCATCCCCAGCGGTGCAGGGAGGGGAATGAGGGCTACAGTCAGTTGTTGTTTCTGCCACTGCTCAGGGAGAGGAGTCCTTCCCCCGCTCCCTGTGGGGTTCCTCCCACTGGAGACAGTTCTTCACAAACTTCTCCAGCATGAGTCCATCCCATAGGCAACAGTTCTTCACAAACTGCTTCAGCATGGCTCACTTTTCCATGGGGTGCAGTCCTTCAGGCACAGACTACTCCAGGTCACAAGTCCTAACAGGGAAAACCGGCTCCAGTGTGGGCTCCTCTCTCCCTGCCAGGACTCTGCTCCAGCACGGGCCTCTCATAGGTTCACAACTCTACTTTGGCCATCCAGCTGCTCCAGTATGGGCTCCTTCATGGGCTGCACATGGGTCTCTGCACTCCCGTGGTCCTCCATGGGCTGCAGGGGCACAGCTGCTTCATCATCCATTGCACCAAGAGCTGCAGGGGAACCTCAGCTCTGGTGCCTGGAGTACCTCCTCCCCCTCCTTCTGCACTGCCCTTGGTGTCTACGTTGTTGTTCCCATGTTCTCACTCTGCTCTGGCTGCAACTTCCATCTGCCCAGTAACTTTTTTTTCCCCTTCTTAAATATGTTATCACAAAGGCATTACTATCATTCCTGAATGACGCTCTGCCTTGGCCAACGGTGGGTCCGTCCTGGAGCTGGCTGGCATTGGCTCTACTGGATACAGGGGAAGCTTCTAGCAGCTTCTCACAAAAGTCACCCCTGTAGCCCCCCAACTAGCAAAACCTGGCCACAGAAACTCAATGCAGAGGGACAGAATAAGAATAATAGAATGGTTTGGGTTGGAAGGGACCTTAAAGATCATCCAGTTCCAACTCCCCTGATATGAACAGGGACACCTTCCACTAGACCAGGTTGCTCAGAGCCCCAACCAGCCTAGCCTTGAACACTTCCAGGGATGGGGCATCCACAACTTCTCTGGGCAACGTGTTCCAGTGCTTCACCACCCTCTAGAAAAGAATTTCTTCTAACATCTAATCTAAACCTGCCCTCTTTCAGTTTAAACCAATTGCCCCTATCTGCCTCTATAAAAAGTCCCTCTCCCTCATTTTTTTAAGTCCCCCATAAGCACTGAAAAGCCACAATGAGGTCTCCCCGAAGCCTTCTCTTTTCCATGCTGAACAAGTTCATCTCCCTCAGCCTGTCTTCACAGATATGTTCCAGATCATTTTTGTGGCACACTTCTGGACCTGCTCCATCGGGTCTATGTCTTTCTTGTGCTGAGCACCCCAGAGCCTGATGTAGTACTCCAGGTGGAGTCTCACAAGGGCCAAGTAGAGAGGCAGAATCATCTCCTTCGACCTGCTAGCCAATTCTCTTTGGATGCAGGCCAGGATGCATTTGGCCTGTGCTGAAAGTGCACACTGGTGGCTCATGTCCAGCTTTTTATCCACAAGAATCCGTAAGTCCTTCTCTGCAGGCCTGCTCTCAATGACTTCTTCTCCCAGTCTGTACTCATATCTGGAATTGCCCCAACCCAAGTACAGCACCTTGTACTTGCTCTCGTTGAACTTCATGAGGTTCTTGTGAGCCCACTTCTCAAGTTTGTCCAGGTCCCTCTGGATGGCATCCCTTCCTGTTGTTCTGTCAACTGACACTGGTCAGTTTTGTGTCATCTGCAAATTTGCTGAGGGTGTCCTTGATCCCACTCTGTGTGTCATTGATAAAGATACTGAAGAGCATCGTTCCCAAGACAAGAGTCCTGAGGGACACCACTCATCACAGGCCTCCACCTGGACACAGACCTGTTGCCACAACTCTGTCTACATCCATCCAGCCAATTCCTTATCCACTAAATAGTCCATTCATTAAATCCATTTCTCTCCAATTTGGAGATAAGAATGGCATGTAAGACCACATGAAAGGTCTACATAGATATCTGTCAGTCTTCCCTTGTCAGCCATTAGTCTCTGGCTAAGAGATTGGTGCCATAATATGGATAGGTTCTCATCAAACTATTTCACTGTAGTTCTTTCTCTGGGCTTCTTGTTAGGTCCTTGTAGTCCTAAAATCAAACTAACACTTCATTCATTGTGGGGATTATACATTGTGCATTGTGTTTATGTGTATGCTCCAAAAATTTCAGAAATCACTGGGGTTGTGTTTCAAGCCATCAGAGTGGTGGTTTTGGACATGAAGAAACCAATAACATATACTTTGTCACTGAGAGTGTTATAAAAGCATGCAGGAGTTCTGAAGCATTCACAGCCTACAGGATAGTGTTGGAAAAACACCTGAGGTGAAGGAAGCATAACCTGGTGCAGTTTTTCCATACTGTTTATTGGGCACGGACTTTGGAGCACATTACTTACAAAATCATGCCCCGGCATGAATTAATTCAAAAGCTGCAATTTGACACAGACCGTGGGTCTTCCAGGGAACAACATTAAGCATTGAGACATGCAAGCAGCCACTGATCCAGCACTTATAGAATCATATGTAACACCCCAGTGCCAGAACTATGAGCTTAAATGAGGGTTCTACTTTTAAAAACATACAAGGCTCCAAAAAGTCACCCAACAAATATTTTGAAGAGCCCTCAGTTCTTTAATACCTTGAGGTAGCATTAAGAGAATATGATGGACACGTTTTCTCAGGAGATACTTTTACTGATAATTTTAGAAAACATGGGAGAAAATAAGAGTACTTGGCAAAAGTTTAAAATGGTAACATACAACCAAAACAAAGCATTCCACAAAGCATTGACGTAGCACATGCTAACCCACACAATTTAGCAAAATCCAACCCACCGGTTTTAAGTTACCAAAAATATTAAGAAAAGAGATTAAAAAAAGAAAAATGAGAAAGAAAGAGAAAAGATTTTAAGAGAACATAATAGCTACCATCAGAGAGTCCAGCAGAAGTCCAACTTTTCATGAGGCAAGAAGCAGTTCTCAAGCCAACCATGTGCTGCTGTGTTTCTGTGCTCTGGCCCCCTGTGGCCACCCCTCCAGGCGGGACTTCTGGCCCACTGTCCACTCTGGGGCTCCAGGCTGGAGTGAGGGGTGATGTAGCCAATCAGAGGCTGGCTTAGGGGTACCAGGATGCAAGGTGTGGGCATGTTGCCAGGCTGCCTTTTGACTGACAGCTACTCCAGGGTCACCTGGTGAGGTGGCACAGGTTGCCATGTGGGATAGGCCATTACCTCTCCTCTGAGATTTGACCTAAGCCCCTCTGCTCTCCCCAGGCACAGTTGAGTTGGTTCTGACCCAATAATATAATAATCCAGTGTCTCATATCATAGAATCATAGAATACACTGAGCTGGAAGGGACCTATCAGGATCATCAAGTCCAACTCTTGACCCTATGCAGGATACCCCAAGAATCACACCATGTGGCTGAGAGCATTATCCAAATGCTTCTTGAACTCTGCCAGGCTTAGTGATGTGACCGTTTCCCTTGGGAGCCTCTTGAAGAGCTCAAACAGCCTCTGGGTGAAAAACTTTTTCCTTGAAAAACTTTTTCCTGATATTCAGCCGAAGCCTCCCCTGACACAACTTCATGCCATTTCATGGCAGTGAAGAGATCGCTACTTGTCCCTCCACATCCCCTCACGAGTTTGAGCTCGCTCTCTCACACTCTCCCATTTAACAAAATATGTGTAGGCAGTATGCCCATTTCTCAAAAATTGTTTCTCACTAGAATTTTAAATTGACCTTAAAAACATACTTGTAATTTGAATATCCTATAAGATTTTACTGCTAACAGAGAGGGATGTAAGGCAGAACCCTTAGTGATTGCAATATAACTTTAATGTCAAAGAGAGCTACCTTTAAAGATAAGTAAAGCAGTCATCTACCCCTCACTGTTGAGTCTGAGATGACAAAAGAAAATTCTTCACTTGCAAGAAGATTTTCCCATAAAAAATTTGGAAATTGGCAAATGTGATTAATCTGTTTCTCCTAGCTTTCTATTAGGAGAATTAGGAAATCTACAAGAAAAGGAAGCAAAAGCTATTTTTCTTTATCTTAAAAAATAATCTAACCTCTAGAATTTCTTCCTGTTCATTAAAAAACCCCAGCCTCTGAAATATGAAATGTTTTATGTTTAATATTGCAACTATGTAAAAATATTTTAAATTTTTTGTTGATGTTCTTTAAGGTGCTTCAAAGGTGGTTGAACTTATTATAATAGATGTGGATATATTTATTCCCAAAACTACCAGAAGCTATGACAAAGCCTCAACAAATGTCAACACTTTGTATCAAAGAAAGTTAAACAGTGGTTCTCTCAAGACAAAATTGCTTATCTGTCTATAGATAATCCATTGACTATATCCTTATTAATAACCAAGATGGCAATGGTTGTTCAATGGCTCGGAGAGAACTGCTATACAAAATCTATCCATAGAGTTAAAGTATCCCATATTCCCCCAGTTTAAAATCATCCTATTGGGAATAGTTTCTAGACCATGAAACCAACGGAGGCATCCTGAAACATTGTCAGAGAGCTCTCAGTAACACAGGCCAAAATCATTCAAGGAAATAACTGACTAGGGGATTACAGGATGGGAAGTGGGCCTTTGCTCTTCTGTTTACTCGTTATAAGCATGTGGGAAAAGAGGTGGGATAAAGTACCAGGGATTAGTCCTCCTGAAAAGATCCAGTCTTGCAGGAGCTTCAACAACATTAAAAGGAGTGTGAAGAACACACAGGCTCACTGGAATGCTTTTAATATTTAATAACGAAGGAATGAAAATAGACTGAGTCAAAAAGAAGTATGCAAAAGTTAAAACAAAGTAAAATGTGGTAGAAGGCAAAAAAGAATGGAAAAAGATGATGCAGATGGATAACATGTATGTGTTACAAAGTTTCCATTGCAGCCTTTAGACAGACAGCATACATAAAACATTCTTGTCCCAAGTGAAAAAGTGAAATTCAGAGTATCCTTATTTGATGTTTTTTCAGTATATCTAGCTATAAAAACATCAAATGAAGTTAATGTTTCATTTGATGTTTTTAACATTACAGCAATCACTGAGAAATGTTGCATCAAGCTTTATTCATTTTATTACTTTATTAATTTATAAAGGGCCCATCTCAAGACAGAATCTGTGAGGCTGAATAAAAAAAAAAAAAGGAGCCAAATTGAGGTCAATACCTGAAGAGACCATGGGGGGAAAAAAAAGCAAAAACTGTGTAAAAATTGAATTCTAAACATGGAGATTTTTTAGAAAAAGTGGAAGAGCAAAACTGAATACTGTTCAGTGATTCATACCTAGAAAGCTTGCATTGCATCTTTACAGTATCCAGAAGGTATTCTGGTCATTCTCTAAAGATTTGCCTGAAATGTACAGAAACCTAAGTAGTAAAACATTGGCTCAAAAAAAAAAACACCCAAACAATCATAACCAGCTGATTCATTCCCACTCTTTTTGAGGAAGACATACAATTGTTCAAATATCACAAAGAAAGATATGAAAATATGAAAATTCAAAAAAATAGGTACCTTTATACTTACATACATCCACATGTATACACATGCATGCTTACTTGCACACAGATGCACATCTTGAGATAAATGATGCTGAAGGGCTCAGTGGTACTGAGATGTCAAGCACTCAAAAATCCTAAGACTCAAAAACAAACTGTGCCCTCTTGTCGATGTGAAGCTTTGTACTTGTCAATTATAACACAATTTTTAACTAAAGATTCTGAATAACATTTTGTTTCTCAATTCTCCCTGCCCTACCACCCTCTTCCATGTCCATTGTAGGTCCAGTAGTGCTCTGTTTGAGAGGTCCTGTTTTAACAGCTATTTTGCTGGGTAATGGGACCTAGCTGGCCAAGTGCAGTTTGGATGGGGAGCCAGACAAGGTATGCTGTTAAGGAGGGAAGCACACTGCAGTGCTATATAAAATGTGTAGGCTTGGCAGTAAGCTGAACACCATCCTCAGCAGTGATGAAGACTAGGCTTACAAGTCAGGAGATGACAATTGCACAAATGATGTAACAAAGTATGAACTGGAGGAAAAAGAGTTCTTTTGCAGAAACCTTGAAGTCTGCTTAAATAAAAAAAAATGTCTGCCAGACTTCTGTTTGGCTGATTTAATTTGTGTATATATTTATTGATACATACATTTCAACACAATACAGTGCTGAAAATATTTTCACATATAACTAGATGGTTGCAAACATCAGATAAAGAAAAATTCCTCACTTACACTTATTAAATGTTGGAGTGATCATAAAAGAATTAAAGAAAGGATTATACTAAAATGATGTCTTTACAAGCACATCTGAAAAACACCAATATTGATGTAATCTAACATTTACATTTATAGTTATACACTTAAAGCCAGCCATGCACAAAGTAGTTCATCTGACATTTTTCTCAGAACAGTGTGAATGTAAAAACATACTTTTAAGATATTCCTACCTTTGACAGTTTTACTCTTAATCACAGCCTTAAAAACATCAAATGAGGTATAATTCTTCATTTGCAGATATTAAAAATTGCTGTAAGTATAAAAATATAATTTAAGGATGATTCTCTTTTGACCTTTTTTTTTTTTTTAAAATTATCTGTGCTTTTCCCCCCTTCCTTAAAACATAGCGAAAAAGTTCTTTTAAAGTTCTTAAATTCCCAAGTAAATTCCTATGTGCACCAAGGTTTCAAAAAAGGCCAGTTATTTTGTATGTCTCATTTGAAGTCCATGATGAAAAAATGTTAGAGAAGTGCCTGTCAAACTGAATTCCCATCCCTGAAAATTAAACATCATTAACATGTTTCAAAAAAGCCAAAGATGTTGAATCCATTTGATAATTGTGGAAATCTTCATCTTAGGCATGAACCACAGGGATAAGGGTCCAGTGCCTTTGGTGTGAAGGGAAAATGTTGAATCCCTACTGTTGGAGCTATTTCTTGGTTAACACAAATCTCTGTGCTATTATATAGGAAGGAGAACTCAGACAGGTAACGAACCCCATCCTCCATCCAGGCATAACACTGACCAGTTAAAAGAGCCAAACTTACATTTGTATTCCTTATCCGCGGATAGCTGTGTTCAGAGCAGGTCTTGACCTTGCTGCAACCCTTTAAGTAGACACCCATTAAAAGGCAGGAAACAAGGTCAGAAGGACAAGGTCAGCTGAAAACTGGCTGCCTGTAGAGAGCCAGCGCCATAATGTATCATGGGACCCAGGGGCCTGCAAGCTAATTTTTGGGACAACTTGTGGCAAAGGGTTATTGAACCGTGTGTGTTAAGGAAACTTCCCAGTCTGAGCATTCACAAGATTCTGTGGCTGTCACACTCCCAGTGCCAGAGGCTTTAATTGCTGGGGCCAAAACCCCTTCACAGTGGGCAGCTCCAGTGAGCCGACTGGTGCCCTGCTTGACTCTCTACACACCACACTCACACACAGTCACACCAGGTTTCCTTACTGCTTTGACCCTACGTTTCCCATAGCAGAGTCTCAGATGTCTAGTTCCGTAAAGCAATTTATTCACAGCACAGTAACACAGGAATAGCTTGAGCTGGTGCCTTGGAGGAGGACCTGCAACAAAGGAACCTCTGGGCTTTTATATCCTCACTGTCTACCCATGCACAAGTCTCTCTCCTCCTCATGAGTCCTCCGCTCCTGCTGTGTCTCCCAGTGTCTGTCCAGGCAGTTCACGACCTCCTATCTTGGGCTTCTACCCAGAGCTCAATATGAATCTCAATCTGCATCTCGGTCTGCAGCTTGCAAACGAAGCTACCCGCACCAGATGTATTCTTCAACATGTGCTTGTAGAACAAACTGTAAATGCAGTCACATAGAGGTTCTTCCATTTGTCTTACTGAAAACTGCAGATGTTTCCTTACATATGTGCAGCCACTCTTAGGCATCAAAAGTGAAATTTCTTTAATTAGGAATTTAAATTCATGGCTCTTTCTGTCTCCATATGTAACTTAACTTTTCATATTTGTATAGCAGCACCAATTAATGCATTGGAAAATTACAATAAGATATCTGTAGTATTGCATTTCTGACCACATGAATACCAAAATAATTCCGTTTTATTCATGTTCAAACAATGAGTACTAAGGACAATAACAGTGATTATATAACTTTTGACAAAGTGTTACCAAACATTTAGGACATGCAATTCATCAGAATTTGAATCAATGACATCACATACACTCTGCTCTATTAAAACTACAGCATGAATTAATGTAACTGTTATTCACTCAACTTTTATTTAAATCAAATTTTAACAGTGCTGATGACATGCTTAAAGTATTCATTGCAAAAAGAAAGAGTTATGCTGATTTTCTTTGCCATATAGACTGAGGTGTTCTAAGAACAATTTTTTGACAAATTGCACATATTTCTGCTGACATACGAGAACATCGAACTTATCTTCGAGAGGTTTTATCACGCTAAAATATAGCTTAAAACAACCTGCTTTATTAAACAACTCTTGGAAGCCCAATTTGACTTAATTCTCTGTTGGTTCTTTCTTTGTTGGTAAATTGAGATTGAGAGGTGCACCTTGAAAGGCATGTCTTAAATGAAGGGAAATATCCCATTGTGTGAAGTTAGTAAACTGAAATACTGAAGAATTTAAAAAAGCACAAAAGAGTGGAGGATTTGGGAAAGACCAGAGGAAAATAGAGAACTGATGCCCAGATTAGAGAGAAAAGTACATATGTGTAGTGAAATAAAAGAAAAAATGCCTATTCAGATTCAGCACAGAAAGCCATCCACTGCCCTCAAGTGGTAGAGCCATAGTGTTCTAAGGCTGAAGGCACTTTTGGTTGGAATACTGACAAACACCAGCAGGAAAGATAGTAAGAAAACTGGAGAATGAGAAATCTGTACTGGCTAGTACACCCCTTGCCACCCTGTTCTTAGAAATACTAGTGAACACTAAATGCATGGGATTTTGTATGACTTCTAAGTCTAAATGAATTTTTATATTCAAGACTCTTACTTCATCTTTGGCGTTATTAATTTAAAGGTGTTTTGTGAATGTGGAAAAACTTACTCAGTATAAGTACCATTTGCTGAACTAAAGCCAGAAACTAACAGTGTTTATTTGAAATGCAAATGATGACTTGCCACTCAGAAATGTATGTTACATTTGACATTTGTCTCTAATCAAAGTCTCTATGAATAATGTAGTTTGATACCAATAGCCTCATTAAGCAAGGTTTCCCTTAATACCCTTTCTGATTGTAATCTCTTCATTATATTTCCTTTTCTCATTTCTCCTGACCCTACTCATCATTATCAATATGCTCAGGTCTTCAGTAGTGTTGCTGGTATCTATTTTACATTGAATAGGCCATTTCAGATGGGAATTAATAGCACTAATGCCCAGGTGTTCTTTAACTGCAGAACTTTCTTATCCCAACTATATTTTTCTTAGGAACAGTAGGTATTCTGCCTCTCATGACTAGAATTCACTTGGTTGGGTTACAAGTGAAAATGAATTTATTGTTTTAGTCCTAGTCCTCATTTGAGCATATGAAGAAACAATTGCACCATTTTACATGATTTTCAGTTTCTCTTGCAAAGAGCTTTGGGACTGAAATAGTGGAGCTGTGATGGGTCAAGACTGAGCTGCACTGGCTGAGCTACGTGAGAGATGCTTTCACAATGTTTTCATGAGCATTTGTCACAGATCAGGACACCTCATTTGCAAACACTAGACAGGCACACAACTTAAAGATATAAGACAGTGGTTACTATGGATCCTGTACTCTGTCCGGATTTGCTGTAAATACAATGCACCCCCTAAAAAACTGGGGGTATGTTTTAGGAAAATAACAGGTTTCACTGTGGGAAATACCAATGTCCCAAAGGCAGTGTGTAACAAGGAGTTTCCATTTCAGTTTGGGATCAGGTTCCATTCATTTTCCTCTTTCATAACCACAGTAGGCGTAAAAAGTAGAGTTGATCCAGAGATTCCTCCATAAAGTGCTGTTGCCAGTTACCAATTTTCAATAAATCACCATTAAATTGTCCCATAATTTTTCTGCCCTTCCTTTCCCAGAAAGCTGATTACTCTGTTGTGTTTTCTGTGATTAGAGGAAGAGCTGATCTTTGAATTTCTTTAAGACTAAGTTGAGGGAGCCCTCTTGAAATGTAAAGAGAATCTCTCCTTTCATGGAGTGAAAAACAAATGTAAGTCTCTATTTTTTTTCCTTTTTGTGAGATATAAGTGTTGATATAAGCTGAAAAGCAAGGTCAAAAGGGAAGGCAGCCAAACTCCACCTTGGCAGGGAAATGAAGATCAGAGGATCCAGAGAGCTCACCTAGTAGATGTTGCGTATGTGGGGCATTTTTTACCATAAAATGAGCCTGTATTCTTAAAAAATCATGTTGCTGCCCCTGCCAAGTATCTGTCAAGATTTTTAGTAACTGTAAGTTAGAATCAGTTACAGGCATGGAGAGAGTCTTCAAAAAACTCGATTGCAGGCACAGCCAAAATCACATTATTTCTGCAAATATATGACCAAGATTTTTATAAATCTACCCCACATCCCACCCAACCTCATTTTCCCCCAGCTAGAATCAGGAAGTGAAAATGAGGAAATGTGCTTTTCCTAGTCCTTCTCAAGCAATGACTCGGGAAATTTCACCAAGTCTCCCTCTGTACATGTCCATTCCCAGCCAGTAGTTCTCAGGACTTTATAGTGTACACCAAGGAGGGATCTGAAGAGCCATCCAGATGGAATGTGTTGAGTCTAGGCAGAGAGGTTGTGTACTAAGATGAACCTTTCCATACGCACAAAGGAAGCCAATGCTTTGTGTGTTTTGCTTAGAGAAGAGAGCAAAGTGGGTATTAATGTGGCAGGTCCTGTAGCTACCATGAGGGTGGAGAGGAAGGGAGAGAAAGGAGAAAAGGGAGAGAAGGAAGAGAGGGAAGGCAGAAAGGAAAAAAGGAGGAAAGGGAGGGAGGGAGGGAGGAAGGAAATCATAACATTTTTCACAGAATACCAAGGAAGACTTCAGCAGCTGATGTCTGTTCAAATGGGTATTCTTAGGGGGTGAAGAGAAAGAAGCATGGAGTGTTCCAGCAGCCGGGGTAATCTTGATGTAGTTGAGTGACACAAAAATCTGCACCTGAACTGAATCTCTCATGTGATATTACAATGGCAATATTAATCAAAATACTGAGATTTTTCAGATTAAAGATTTTGCTGGAAAGTCAATGTTTTCATAGAGTCCAAAAGAATTAAAAAAGTGTTACCCACGTTTACATCTGGAGGGCAGGGGCTAGCAAGACAATCCTTTCTTCATTTTTTAGGACTGGTTCTTCTATCATATCCTCAAGAGATTTTCTTATATATGATAACAGCTTTATTGTTGCATGACTTTTATTTAATCACTGAAAAATAATTTACAAAGGTTAGGAATGATAGCTATGAATCACATCACTACTGATTATACAGCATTTTTGAAGATTGGTCTATTCTCCTTCCAGTAAGCATCTGTATCTTACATTAGCTTTAATGGAACTTAAATTTGTGCATCAAGTGGAGAAGAAAGCCTTCTGGGTGGTTATAGATGCATGACCTTGAGCCTTGTGACTCACAATGCAATCTGCATGCAGGGGTATTAGACAGTATCTGTCAGCATGTGTCAGGTCTGATTGTTTAAACATTACTTTGTCACCCACACACACATGCACAAATTTTATCCAATTTCAAATTAAATATTAAACTGACCTTTTAAAGAGGAACTACTGTAGAATTTAAATAAACTTTATTGTGCTTCTTTTTACAATTAAAAAACTATAATGAGAAAAATTAATCTCTGGTGTAACTTAACTGGATTCCTGGGCACTGTGTCAGGGACAATTTTTACCAGAATAATTAGAACTTGCAGTCTAGATTTCTGTTCACTGAAAATATAATAAGTAATCACCTTGAGCCCACTCTCCTGTAATATCAGTACAATTCCCATTGCAATAATAGTAACGCAAGTTGCATCAATGTAACAGAAGAATATTTGACGTATATAGAAGACAAATAGATTTTTGTAAGGTAAATGTGTTTACCATATCAGAACTGAAAAAAAAAATTGTAGTCAGTCAGCTGAGAGTGACATTGTCAGCAGGAGAGGGAAGCATGCAAGTTTTGCCATTTTAGTAGCATGCTAATTAAAAGAACTTCTCAATTCTTCAAACTTTGAGGGTATTTTTTTTCCACCTGGGAATGAGCCAGTTTGTTCTCATTATATCTTCCATCAATCATTTCTGGTCTCAATAAGCCCTGTCGGTACCTCTGGTCAGCAGCATGCAACGATCACACAACCAGTACTTCATCTACTGAACTTGTGTCTTTAGGGAGATGGTGGACCACTGCTGCAGGGCTGGAGGGAGCTCTTCAGCAGGGCCCTGTAGCTGGCTACAAGCTCAGGTGACTGGTTTCGTAGCAAAACACAGAAACCATTTCTCCCTGAGCCCTGCTGCCTCTGCTGCCACTTCTGCTCACGGAGGGGATCCTGCAGGTGCTAAACTTGCTGATTAAAGGACTAATTAAATAATCAGTGGAATTAAGTAAATGTTTACAATGAATAAGTTAGCTGACAAATATCCTCTCTCCTTTTCTGAATTTTCCATGACCGATTCATAATTATCTTGATATTTATATATTGTTCAAAAATTTATGCTGAGTATCTGCTGCAAATAATTGAATTCTAGAGTTCTGAAAAATACTTTTTTTTTCATAAAATTGATTTTGTAAATGGCTCATGCTTCATGCTTTTTCTCCTGTGTAGGTTAGCATACATGAAGTCAGATATCCAATGTTAATACTGTTTGATGTGATTTTAACATTTCTTATTTGTCTATCACTTCTTACTAACAATTTAATCTAATGAAATGCTCACAAAAGAAGGTTGTAACTGGCACAGGGCTTTCAGTGTTTTTCTTTAGGTTTCATTTTTTTTACACAAGGTAACATTGGCAGAATATTTTTATATGATACCCATCATAATTTGTTAACTAATCAAAACTTAATTATATTATAAAGCGACAGTAATTAATTTTTGAGAAAAACTATTTTGTTATATATTGTCTCTGATTTCATGATACTTACTTATCTTTGGCCATTGAGTTCCACCTCTTTCTTATCTGCTACATTGTCTTGGGAAACTAGGGTGTCATAGGACGTACATTGACAACTCCAGTTCTCCCTGGTGACCCCGAAGAAAAGTTTGGCCTTCTTTCAGCTGGTTCTCATGATAGACCCGAAAGCAACTATCATTTGAAAAAAATCCTCCATAATCAGTAAAATACACTTTCATTAATTATATCATATGCATGAGTTTAACATTCTGCTTAATTTAGAAAGCATGTCCCAGCCACGTGGACCAGGTTAGAGGAAATACAGCAGCACAGACAACAGATTGCAACCATAGTGCTTGCAAATTATTATGCACATTCATGAAACCCACTCTATCCATGTTTTAAAATCTCACTTTTTATTCATCTCAAGGTGTTTTTAAGTGGGCATTTAATACCACTGCTTACAGCAGTAACTTAATCTGTGACCCTGCAGTGAGCTCTGCACAGGCAGGCAGGAACCAATGGGGCCCCACCAGAACCCCTTCCTCTTAACCTCATGGCAGGATCAGGCCATAGATTTTAACAACCTGAGATAGAGTCTGTGTCTTTTATGCTTTGTGGCTACTTTGTACATTTTGACTACTAGGGGAAATAAATATTAAATTACTGTACATACATACTGCCTATAGAAAAGAGACAAGGATGATCTGGTCTGTATATAATAGCTATACTCAGACACAGAGAATATATAGTGGTTTTTGTTACAATATTTGCGTTGTACCCTGAAGGAAAAAAAAATTATTGAAATCCAGACATTCTGAGTTATAGAATTGAAAAACAAGCTGGTGTTATGACAGTTTTGAAATGGGTCTGCTTTTGCCAGCCGGTTATGTGCTTTAAAGACCCTTTAGCTGATTTATGCAGTTCTTGTCCCAAAACTGCTGTATTGTATTACTTCAATATTTTATCCCTAATCGTTTAAAGAAGGTTTGATCTTACATCAGTAGTACTCAAAAATATTAAAATCAAAGAGATTTCTTTTCAAAGAATTTATGCAAAACAAACCTTATATTTTTCCTGATCTCAGAGATTAAAATAAAAAAATAGAAAAAAAAAAGAAGGAAAAAAAAAAATTACTTCTATAGCACAAACTCCAGATAGTTATGGTAGCTGTTGCATATTCTAAAAGCTCAGAAGGGAAAAAGAGTTTCTTTAAATGTAAACTGCTGAAGTCTTGGAGCTTTCATGACAAAATAGCTTCTGGTCACAGACAAAAAGCAGAAATGAGGATTAGCAGAATTTAGAAGTGTTATCACTTATCTTTTTTTAATGCATTCATATTAACTGCCACTACTTCAAGTGAGTAAACAGGAAGCTTTTCTCTGCAGTGGGACCCTTAAAAGTACAATTTAATAGTTCTTTTCTTCTCTTTACTTAGCTGTGTGTTACACAAGACTTTTATGAGTTCAATATGTACAGTATCTGTTGACACTTTGTATATAAACAAAAATGATTTCATTTAGAAACAGGGGAATTAAACTACCCATAATGAAAAACAATTGTCCTAAAATGCTGTCAATTTGGATTGTGGAAGGACTTTCAAGGATTGATCATGTAAAGTGCAGAGAAACTTCAATTTTTACTGACATCACTGCTTTACAGAAGCAACTCTTAGATGAAATAACACATTGTTTTTAAATATATCTTTTAGTTTCCAGTTCTGAGGCTCATGATGATGCATGAAAATGTTCTTCTTTCCTTTTCCAGCTTTGGAGGAGATAAAGGAGATCTAACTGGCCATTTTTAGTCACTAATATAATGGATTGAATATGATAGCAGTTTTCCTACATACTTGGAGCTTGTACAACCTATGTTATTGTGCTGGGCTGACCCTGGCTAGGCACCATGTGCCCACCAAAGCCTCTCTAGCACTCTCCGCCTCAGCTGAGCATGGGAGAAAGAAGACAACAAAAAGCTCATGGGTTGTGACAAGGGCAGGGAGAGATGACCAGATACCATCGCGGGCAAAACAGACTCAATTTGGGGTAATTATTTGAATTTATTACCAATCAAATCAGAACAGAGTACTGAGAAATAAACCCAAATCTTAAAAACACCTTCCCTCTATTCCACTCTTCTTCCTGAATTCTCTCCCTCCTCTTCCTCTGCAGCACAGGCGGATGCGGAATGAGCGTTGTGCTTAGTTCATCGTATGTTGCCTCTGCCACTCCTTCCTCCTCGGGGGGGGACATCTCACACTCTTTCTCTGCTCCAGCATAGGCTCCCTCCCACTGGAGACAGTCTTCTATGAGCTGCTTCAATGTGAGTCGTGCTTCATGAACTGCTCCCTCTTATGCGGTGCAGTCCTTTAGGAACAGACTGCTCCAGCATGGGTTTCCCACAGGGTCAAAACCTTCTTTGGGAATCCACCTGCTCCAATGTGGGGTCCTCCATGGCATGCAGGTGAATATCTGCTTCACCATGGACTTCCATGATCTGCAGGGGTACAGCTACCTCACAGTTGTCTTCACCACAGGCTACAGGGAGGTCTCTGCTTTGGGGCCTGGAGCATGTGCTCTCCCTCCTTCTTCACTGACCTTGGTGTCTGCAGAGTTGTTTTTCTCGCACATCTCACTCCTCTCTTAACTGTGTTAGATCACTCCCCTTCTTATATCTGTTATCCCAGAGGTGCTACCACAGTCACTGACGGGCTTAGCCTCAGCCAGTGGTGGGTCCCACTTGGAGTCAGCTGGTATTGGCTCTGTTGGACATGGCAGAAGCTTCCAGCAACTTCCCACAGAAGCACCACCCCCGTAAAGCCTCTGTGCTACCAAAACCCCGCCACACAAATCCAACACAGTCAAACATGATTATCTGTATTTTTTCCAATCTATTGATTCACATATATCTGCATTAATTCAGTACAATCCTTATAGTGAAGATACTTAACTTACACTTCATTACTGCTCACTCCTTCATTATTGCTCTGAAGAATGGCATGCGGAAAAATCCCTTAGAAGAATATAGAATAATTAATTTCTCTCCATTAATAGTCTATAGCCCTCTGCAAAAATAAAATGGACGTATTTAGAATGGATAATTCAAATAAATTGTTATGGCAGATGAGAAATGTACTACCAAAACAAAAATTTATTTCAGTTATCCATTCAGTTGTCTTGAAACATGAGCTCCAGACCTCTTCAATTCAGCATCCATGGTTCAACCAAAACTACCCAAAGCTGTTCATGAGACCCCTCCAAATGGGGTGCCTACTCCTGCTGCTTCTCAGACAAGTTTTTCTATCACTCTTCTTTCCTGTGGTAGTTCAGTATTTTGTAATTAAAGCTAGTGGAGAAGTTCATGCCATTCTGGCTACTGCATCAGAGATTATTGTCCTTAAATGTAGGCATTATTTACCCTTGAATCTTACTTTTAGATATTTATTTGTGTTGCAAAGAGTTGCAAAAACTTAAAAATAAACACAAACCAATCAACAATTCTCTGACCTTGCCCTATGACCCTGAGAGGTTAAGACTTATAATGATACAGATCAATTTCATCTTTGAATTTCAGAATGGTTAAGTGAAATCTTTGGGAAAGGTGGAACTACATGCAAAATTTAAACACAAATTATCTAAATTTATTCACAGTCAGTTGTTTTTAAGAAGTGCCTTCAGATCTTTCTGTCAGGAAAAAAAAATCTATGTGTGGAGAGCAAATGAAAAGAACAAAACAACAAGACCAAGAAATATGTCTTGTGCAACTGTCAGTTTTAAAAGATTGCTCCACTTATGAAGAAAGAAATATGACAATATTTTTATAATACTGTTTATGTTAGACCCTCGACAGCATTTCCCAATGGCAAATATCAGTAAGCATTCTTCCCTTTGGCACACAGATTAGATGTTCAACAGTAGCAAAAGTCAGCAGCATAACTGGAGCTAGACCTGAGTTCTTAGTGCTAAAATCCAGAACACGTAATGTTGCAGATTTTGTTCTTATTCTCATAGTGGGGTCAAGAGGGATATATGCGCAGGGACCTCCAGCTTGAGTGTTTTCTGTCTTCCCTCTCAGATACTGCTTCAATGAGAGCCAATGTGCCCACAGACTACTAAGATGCAGCTATACTCCAAGTATTTATTGGAGAACTGAATGTAGGGCATTTGGCTCCATGCACATTTGATATGTTCTTAGCATTTTATCAAGAGAATTAGAATTAGTGTGAAGATGTGCATCTGATTTCTCCCCTTGCAGAAAGATGTAGGATTCTGGTGTAGGTCTTGTAGGTTAGACATGAAGTTTCACTGAGTGTCATACCATCCATGGTACAAGGTTCATGTCTGGAAAAACATGTGCTAATTTCATGCCCAGAAGAAGTACTTGAGAATTATATACCTTGAATGGACATAGACATGCAGCATACTTCTTAAGCTTGCATGTTTGTCTGTCCATATGTAAAATTTCCCTTTGTTCAGCTCATTTAGTTGCCTGTAGTATGAAGAAGAGATAAGCCCCTGTGAGGTGCGCAGTATCCTCACCTTGTGGCCAAATGAAGGGAAATAAGGATACCTGTGCCTTCAGTCATTTCTAAATGTTGTGTAGCTGGGGAAAACTGGATAAGAACTAGGAGAATAACCGATTCCTACTGTTTCTTGGACAACCTTCCAAGTTTTGTTGCATGCTGATTGATCATGGACTCATTTCTAAGTAAAACAGAAATACAATAGTTCAGCTTTTAAACTGGGTAAAAAAATTAACAATTCAAACCAAGCTAGACATTTAATGATGATAATAATTTTTATTACTCAGTTAATTGCTCCCTTTTAACACACTGTTTATCATTTTCAGCGTGTTTTGTGAACATCAGTCACAATTACAAGTCAAAATATCAGTGAAAGACACTGGACTTCCTGTTCTGGAAGCTTATATATGTGTTTGTTTCAGAGCTACGGACTCTCTCTTTTATTTTTTTGCTGATAACATGCCTTTTTTACATTCAAAGAAAGATCCTAATGATCTTCTGCTTTCTGAAGGGGATTCTGGAAAATGGGGATAGCCATGAAGATGCTGAGCTATAATGCAGTGTAGACAAAGAACATTCATTTCATAACATAAGAGCAAAAGAGTTAATGAGTTTGTGGTGCATTTGGCTTTCCAAACAGCACTGAGAGTCAGTGACTACCATTTCCTTTTGAACCTCTAGTCCAGGTTGTGTGTTGCATTGCAGCACATCAGTTTTTTTGCAATCATATTGATACTGCACAGAAGGAGTCCCATGTTTGAAACTTGAGACAGAGGGTTCTCACCCTCCCAAGAGTTCACTGCAGCTACTTCACGGAGCTGTGAGCCTCGGCTGCCTTAAATGACAGCCTGCTATGGAGCTGCTCCTGCCAGGGCTGGATCCTCAGTTAATTCAGGTAACTTGAAAGGACACATAACTGGAATCCCTAAAGCAATTCGTCTTAGTTTTGACTCATCCGTGGAAGTGGATTGAAGAGGGTGCTACATGATGCATTTATGCCTTTTCTATTTACTCACTGAGTTCTTGGTTGCCAGTCTTCTTGAACAGCAAGGATTCAGTGGGCATGGCCAAGGTGGGGAAAAGGCAAAGACTGGCCAGTCATCCTGGCTGCTATGTCAGCTCTGTGATGCAGTCCCATGTGCTCTTCCCAGTCTCGACCACGGCTTTCCAGCAATTTCTACTAATGATTCCTGCCTGCCTCTGATTCCTGCCCCTGCCCTTTCTCAGTACCAGATTGTTTGTCCTGCACTGCTGCACTCTTCCCCCACTGTTCATTCTGACCTTAGTGAATTATTTGTTTTCTGACTACAGTCTGGTTTCTGACTATGGTTTAACCTAGCCCTTTGGTTTGCGATAAATCTCCATAAATCAGACGGTTGTCTTGATATTACAGTTAACATGCCTCCTTTCTCTAGTATCTTGGGCCTGTTGAGGGCTACTACCTACATTCTAGTTATTTCTTCTAACATCAGTAAATACTCTCCATATCCATAGAGGAAGGAGAAAGACTAGCTTTGCTTCATTTTCTCACCCCACGAAAAAAAAATCTCTATTTGATCCTAGTACAAGATTAGATAATTTTTGGAGTGAAATACAGGCCATAAAGGGTTTCTAGAGCAGAGAATACTAAGGTCTAAGTCTAGCCACTGCTGGTCTTCCACAAAAGCAGAGAAATGGAATACCTGTTTTATAGAGGTCACCTCCATCTCAAAATTTCAGTGATTGTTTTCAATACATCGTACCTGAGGGCACATCTCTCTACATCATTAAGCAGTAATGAAGAAGAGAGACAGTGATGTATGAATGGTATCACAAAATTGCTCTGTCTAAAACTGAAGCAAATATGCTTTCTGACATATGTTGCTTCTTATATATTTATAAGAACTTCGGGTTTTATTATTAATTTCCATACACCTATTTTAAAAGAGCAAAGATTCTCTAGCAACTGTTAAAAGCACAAGGAAAGGCATAGAAAAGAATCTGAGTGCTCCATATTACTTCATGTCTACACATACCCTTTCCATCGACCATCAAATCTTTCTGGATCTGAGTCAGCTATGGTCTGGAAGCCATTTAGCTGTATTCACATCCAGCTTGAACTAACGTGTCATGCTAACATGTTAACATGTTGGTGTCATGCTAACACAACATGCCTTCCAGAGAAGAGCTAGTTTGTATTGTTTGGCCACAATGCTGTGTCAATGGAGTTGTTTTTTGCATCTAATCACAGTAATGTGCCGTGAATCACAGTCACTGAATTTTAATACCTCACAGGTTTTGTAATACCTTGAGCCAATATGAGTCTGATTTCCAGAATGCTGATCTTCCAACACCCAAGGAGTGCAAAATGAAAAAGTAAAGTCTAGTCTGCAGCTCTCTACGGCATCAGATATCATATATGAACAGAGCAAACAATACATGTCTTGATGACATTAAGTTAAATAATGTTTATAAAATATGCTGAAATAATCAAATGGATAGCACTGTGTCTGTATTGGATCTTCATAATGAAGTGTAATCACAGGTTACCATTATTTCTATATATTTATGTCTGATTTTTCCCTTTCTCAGAAACAAAGAAAAGAGAGTTTGTTTTCATTTGTATCTGCTGTTTTACTGATTTGAATTATTTCTAATTCTGGACAAGATGCAGAATTATAATTTGCTATCTCCCAGCTGATTATCTTAGAAATGAAACTTTATTTTTGCCCTTAATTGCATATACACACAGCGTACAAGCCATCCTGTCTACACTTTTAATTAAAAACACTGTATACAAAAATATGGATAAATATTTTCTTCAAAATCATAACTCTTTACTTTCATGGACAGAATGGCACACAGGCTCTGGGTCTAAAAAACTTCATTTCTTTTTAGAACAATATCATTTAGCTTCAACCACAGAAATATTCTTGAAACAAAGGGGTAAACAAAAGCAGACAACCCACTCCTGTTGCATAAAGTTTAGCTAGGAAAGATAAACACTCATAGCCTAAAGTGGAGGCATCTCCAGCAGGTTCTCTCTGGCTCCCTGGGGTGAGATGGTAGCCACAAGCAGGGAGATGCTGACGCCTATACAACCTGATACTGGTGTGATTAGAGGACACTCAGCATCCTGCAGGATTAGCTATAATGTATTGTACTGCACATTTTGTTCATCAAACAGCAGCTGCTAAGTTCAGCCTTCAAGAGTACACAGCTGATCCCACCTGTTACAGTTCATATCTATGTGGACTTTATTGTCTAGACATGCTGTATCTTGCTGTAGTTTATGATTGGTTTGTGCCAGACTTCAAGCAGAATGCTTTGCCTCCATTTTATTGAATCTGCAAATAATGTTTATAGGGGGTTTTACTTTTAAAATGCACAGTACCAAAAATATGGTTGTGTGTAAAGGAGAAACAATTTTCTTTCACCAGAGTTGATTCTTGAATAGTCTGTTAAAATTACATGAAGACAATTTGCTGAATTCTCTGTAATGTCTTTCTCCATGGTTTATCTTTGCTTATGCTCACTATAGCTGTTCACAGCTTTAAAGGTTTATTTAATATGCAAAGCATTTTGATGTGCAATAATGAATTAATTCATACAACTGTATGTAATGTTTTAAAAGAATCTAAAATTAAATGTGACCACTGCTAAAAGATGTAATGCAGAAGCATAAAATATGTATGAAATTATGTAAATACACTGGAAAACGTCTTCCAGCTAAACTTGTCTACCAGTTTTCTGAAGGCTTGCCAAACTTGAAATAAAAGCCACATTGAGCAGAATGTTTAGACATCTGGATACCTTTCCTTTAAATTCCAGGAAAATATTCTGTATCTAGTTTGAACTACAGCTACCTAAGTTGCTATTTCCACTACAGTCAAAATAGTTATTCTTTGTAATTTCCTGTTTGTCATATTACTTCTCTTCAACCAGCTGATCAAAGATACTCTCAATATTTTTGTAACTGTTTTTCCTGTCTAATTTTCTAGTTAGTATTTTAACAGGCTCAAGATTGCCAGCCAACTTTTTTTCTTTGACCTGTTCAGGCTTTCTGTCTTCAGACTCTGGACTTCATTCCACTGCTAATGCTGTGCAATTTATTAAAATAATTGAATACTGCAAAAAATATTAACAAAGTTCAGCAGTTCACCAAATTTAATGTTGAAAATTATTTCTGCAGTCATGTTCATGTCACAGGAAATTCCTTGAATACTGAATCTCTCTCAGGCAATTTTAACCAGTAATAAAGCTAGGAAGCAAGTCTTGTACCACTCTGTGGCACTTCTGTTTTAAAGTTGCCCAATACAAGTTGGTGAAAAAAAATAAAAACGTTTAATTCAGCTTAATCACAAAACAAATACTTGATCTTATTGCAACTTCATTAAAAAACTTCCAGACTGAGCTTATGTTTTGCTAACCTGGAAGCCAGTATGGTGCATTACATTTAAAAGTAATATATTAAATTTAATTTTTATTTCAAATCACATAGAAATGAAGTATCATCTTTCCCTTGACCTTGAAGATCTATATCCAAAATTAAATTTGTACAGGTCTTCACTCTAGTGGGCCTATATTTCTTGCAAGAAAACATATATGAACCTCACATGCTAGAGATGTACCTGTGCGTTATGTAGCTCAGATCCATCCTAGTGAAGACACACAGTGCAAACTTGAAAGTCCAAACTGATGAGCAAACACCACCCATGTGAAAAATCATTTTGAAATAAGACAGGTTTCTTTGGTTATATCTTTACTGTGCAAACAGGGCCTTGTTAGAGGTGGGTGAGGGTCTCTATTTCACTGCACAGAACATGCTAAGGGACTGTGGAACTGTCCCTGGAGTCCTTACAGCTACCTAAGGTGTGTCCTAATCCTCTGAGAATGACTTGCTTGGGTGAAGCAGCTCTGTGATGTGGACACACTTGTTCTAGTTGTCACTCTTCCCCAGTCTGAGAATGGCAAAAAACCAGCCCAGCGTGTACATAACCCTTGCTAGACAAACACTCTCAACAAGTTACATGCAGTATACAGTGCAGGGCTATAATGTGATTTTTCACTCAAAGAGTTATTTTACAATGAAAATCTAAGACAGCGAAACACACAGAGAATTTTTGGACAGTAAGGATCTCCTTGATGAGATGCATAGTTTCTGATGGTCTTGATTTGCAAACAGGAGGAGGTAATATCTCTTTTATTGTACACAGCATATTTGCAAATGTGGTCGACATGCTTAGAACAAAGTACAACAGTTAGCAACTAAGCACAGATTTTCTTTATAGTTAGAAATTGTCTATTTAGAAATGCTTATCAGGTGATGGAAAAAATAAATTACTTGTTATAAGTAATTTAGTGAAAGAGTTGTCTGACCTGCCAATTAACAAACAAAATCGGGTCAGATGTACAGCACATAAATTAATTACCAGAATATGACTAGCTGACATTTGATAAAATAGTATGTCACATTGATAGGAAGCCCAATCCTGTCAACAAGGCTGTAGATGCTAAAAAAAAGAAGAAAAAAAATAAACCCAGTAAATGTAGACAAGCAGAGCAGTAGGGAAAAATTTGCTTAAGAGTACTACTGTTTTTTTTTTCTTCTATGACTTCCTTTTAGCAAAAAGAAAGCAGAATATATTGTGTAGTTCTTATGGATCAGCAGTGCCAAAAATATATATTACATGTGGAAAAAAAGTAATGAAAGATTTTATGCAACTAAAACCACTTGATGTCAGGGTTCTTCTAGTAGCATTATCTGAGTCACATTGCATATATGTGTAGGTTTTTTATCTTGCTTTCCTGATGTCATATATTGGTTGAAGGACATGGAGGGCACAGGCTGTATGAGAGGAATTAATTAAAATTTGAAATCTTAGTCTGCGTCATTACTATGGGGTTGATTTTGCTGCAGTTTCTATTTTTGTCAGGTTGGTGAAGGAAAAGTCCTAATTCTGTTGTCATGTATTACAGTGAGTGCTGAAGTGCTTAATGCATGTTCATAGAAATTCTTTACAATGCATCTGAATCTGGGGGTTGTCAGTGGATTTTATGAGAATGTGTTTATTTCACAGAGCTAGTGAGATATAGGTCGAAACTACCTGCTTGAGGTCACAGTAGCAAACTCAAGTAATGTTATTTAAAACAAATTCAAACTACATCACAAACACTAAAACTTGAGGTATCTACTTGGGTCAAAATAGGGCTACATGCTTTGCTCCTGTGGTCACTTATCTACTGATTATGGCAGCTGGTGCTTTCCCCCCTGTTTTCTTCAAAGCCTGGAGGTACATGCCTTCTCCCTTTCCAAATGCTGCTCAGCTTGAAAAGCAGCACAGTTGATCCCTAAGAATTTCCTTCACAACATTTTGCATATTTGCTCAAGAGGAAAGACCAGAAGATAAAGGGAACAAAAGAATTTTAAATCCTGGAGAAGCCAACCTGTTGTTCAGAGGGTGCCTTCATGCCAGCCCTGGGGCACCCTGAACAGCAGCCCCAGCATATGGCAAAGTGACAGCAAGTACCAGGATATATTCCTGACAGCCAGCGTTGGCTGATCTGATACAACACAAAGCCAGGAGAAACAACTATTGCCCATGATTATGTGTCTGCTTCTGTCAGGAGAAGAGGTGTCAGCTGGTTCTCTTTTTTTGGTTTGTTGGGGTTTTTTATCCTTTTCCATTATGTTTCAGAGATTTGTTCCAGACTAGTAGCCTATGGGCTGGGGAGATGAGAATTCAGTCAGATATAGAGCACACAAAAAAGTGTGACAAATTGCAATGACAAGGCTGTGTTAGAAGCTTATGATGTAGTGAAATGAAATCCTGAACCAGGGAACACAGACAGTGTGGTGTGCTATGTGCTATAGGCATCCAAGTTCAGAGAGGGGGGAAAGATTGTGCAGCAGGGGTAGGAGTACTGAGCCAGTAAAATCACCACTGACATTACTGCCAGCCTGTAACATGCTGCTCATCAACAAATTAAGTCATTTTTCTTGCACTCAATATCAAGGAATAGAGTGATGCAGTTGGTATTTAAACATCATGAAATATGTTATTAGACACGCACAGCTGGAAGTAAAAAAATACAATATTTTGGTCAGAAGTTTTCAAGCCTGCTGGCTGAAACATTTAACATTTTACCTCCATCTGTGTATGTCTTACAGAACTGACTTGAACTTAATGCTTCACATTGGAACATGCAAGAACTTTGGGGGAAACACACTGTCTACACCACTCCTCCATTTTGTCTTTATAACAATAATGAAAGGACTTTTTCATAATCTTTGCAAAAAGATTGAGCTAGATTCTTCATTTCCTTCAGAACTATTCTGGTACTAACCACCATTGTGTCTGAGCATCTTATATGCTGAGGATCTCTGTAAGTTTTATCTACATTTTTGCAACTAGTCAGACAGAGAGGTATTTTTCAGATGGGGAACTGACTAAATTGACTAAAAGGCTTGACAAAAGTTTACTCAGTCTGTGAACTGACCTGCAAATAGGAACCATGTTTCTTTCAGTGCTCTGTCACCTAAGCTAATCCTCCTAAATTTCCAGAAGCTAGGGGAGAAGTAGTTGTAAAGGCCAAATTATTTGAATCACTAGCGTATTCTGCATAGACAGTGCCGTGTAGGGATAATGCAGATCCCTGGGACTGACTGATAATTATATTTTCTTTGGCCCAAGAATTTTTCTATGTTACGTACTTTATTAACATGAAAAATGGCAAGATCCCTGCTTTAGCATGTACTTGTTTGCCATTTGTTGATATTCAATCTATTCACTTCCCAAATTTACGGACTCCTCAAATAAGAAATCTTGATAATTCTTTTAATGAGCCAGTCCCCCAAATAATAATGGATTTATTGAATTCTAGTATCTTCACTCTGAGAATAGTTCTTTTTACTATACTTTAAAGACATATCTCAAGCCTAACTTCCCCAGCTTTCTCTCTTCACATTTGCCATATTAATGACTGAATGATCACACTTAACTGAGCCGTATTTCCAACACCTCACATGCATTTATTGTTCTTTTCAAAACTAAATGGAATAAGGAATCAGTATTCATCTTTTGATAAACTGACATACATGTAAGTCCCTGTAGAAAAGTAAAAAGAAGGTAGTAATATCTCATACTCTTACAAAACCTCTTAATTCTGCTTTCAGAATTTACTTCCACTTCAGACATTAGAGTATCTCTTAAAATTTTGCACGAACACTCTTTTTTTTATATATTTTCCCCCCAGATTTTTAAGTTTATTTATACATATGGCAATATGGAAGTCCTTAGGGGAATTTGGCATTTGAATAAAATGCAGCTTTGTTGTTTGAATTGAATTGTTTGGCAAAAGGAACGTAATATGTATTTGCTTGGCAATCAGGAAGGCGTTGAGTTTCTGACTTGAAGAAGTATATGCACAAAGAACTCTTTTCAAAAAGAATACAAGGACCTAATGTGATTAGCTAACTACCTGGGGAGAAAATATTAGACGATAGTGTATTTTTTAATTTGGGAGGGAATGGCTCCAACAAAAAACGAATCAATAACTAGAAACTGAAGCCACCCAGCTCCAAATTAGAATTAAAGCCCAGATTTTAAACAATAAGGATAACTAAGATTCTCCATCTCTTCAACTTGGTTTTTTTGAAACAAGGTTTACTTGGGCAAAAATTGGCATACTTTCTACAAGGGTAACTGGGAGGAAATCTGAGATTAGATAAACTAAAGATCTTTTGCAGGTTGCAAAATCTTCATTAAAAAGGTGCTATTCCTTAACATAGGAAATTAAAGAGCAATACAGGGGTTCTAGTATAAAAATATGTCTTTTTTGTGTGGGTAATGCTAAAGCTTCCCTTATCAGTAGTCATGATACTAAAAACAGAGATTGGGAGGATTACCTCAGTCCATCATACATTCGTCAGACAAAGCCAAATATTTGAGCCCGAAATTAATCCTAACATAGAGAAAGTGAAAATGCAGATAGATTGTTTACAGGAATCATTACGTGTAGCTAAAGAATCAGCTTATAAATTGTTTCATAATTTCAAGTTTTAAACTGCTGAGTACTCATTTAGAAAAAGAAAAAAATCCTCTTTCCTTTCATGCTTTCATGCTAAGATCCGTCCTCTGTCCATATGAAAAGGGGCTGTGCCCTTATAAATGTGTTAAAATTGTCTAATTAAAATTACTGTTAAAAGTTCTTCTAAAATCAGCTTAGTTTCTAGAGTTAGATAAAGGCAAAACAAATGCATAAATGAAATTTAGACAATTTTCTAGCATGAGATAGGAATCTGAACTGCTACAAGAACCTTTCTCTTAGAGTGAATGCAGAATGCCAGCTAATTTGCTCTGCATTGATGTAGAGATAACCTAAGCAGGTCTGGAGGAAGAGAAAGGGAATCAGGAACTTGAGCACAATGGTTGCAATCTTTGTAATAGGTGAGTGTAAATGTGCTCCTGTAAATGAGGTAATAGCCATACATTACTGCCATATTCTTGGTATAAATTTGAAAAGAAACTTTCTTAATAGCTGCCTGATTTACAGGGTGAATTTGGATATTTTGTTCAAGGTAATTCCTTCGAAGAGGAAAAATTAGTACAGTTAAAGACATTCTTAATCTTATTTTAATTTAAAAGTATGTCAATTATTAAACCAGAAAAGTCTTTTGACTTTTGATATGTTTTCCTGAAGCTCCTGTGGATGAACTGTGAACATATCCACTACACTGAGAAAGACTTGAGGGAGCAGTCTGTCTTACAAAGTGGAATGGGAAAGCAGTCAACTGACTGGGGTCAAGAAGGGTGATAGAGAACTGGGCAGATCTCAGACCTGCTGATGGGTATAGACGAAACCTGGGGTATTATAACTAATGGAGATGTCTAATTGGATGTACTATCAGATGAAGAGAGAGAAGAGGTTTAAAGAGAAGATACTATGGAAAATTGGTTTGTTTGAATTCATACTGACATTGGGAGCTTAATTAATTTTGAAGGGGAAAGTTGTGATGTTATTTACTTCATCTTCTGTCCTGTGAACACTTTATATCTGTGTTTTAGATATGTTAGCTGAATAAACTAGACATCTTAAATAAAGGTTGGACACTATCTAACATACTATCTTCAACGCTGCTGATGCTTTTGAGAAAGCATGCAGGATCACTCTTGAGGAGAAAAGACAACGCAGGAAGAATTGTGCCTTGCAGAATATACCACCTAAGGAGTCTTTCTGCTGTGCCCTCTGCAATCAGACGTGTCTATCTCGTATTGGCCTTTTTAGCCACCAAGGCGCTTGTAACAAACGTAGGTAGAGCCCTCCCCAAATCTTCACTTGTGAAGCCTAGCCATGATGAGATATGTTAGCTGAATAAGATAGACATCTTAAATAAAGGTTGGACACTATCTAACATAAAAATATATAGTTCTTTTGAGTTTTGTATAAACAGGTTTCTTCTTTGGCACAGCAGATGTAAGTAAAATGTTCCCTGGTTTAGGTTTTATAAGAGATCTGGGAACCATTGCCTCAAGAAAACAACCTTGGGACAAAGTGCTAAAGATTTTTTTTTTTTCAACAAAATACCAAGAAATCATTTGCAAAGGCTCAGAATCCAAGGTTTTACAATATTATATATTTAGTAATGAACCATACCCTTACCCTTGAGGAGAAAAGACAACGCAGAAAGAACTGTGCCTTGCAGAATATACCACCTAAGGAGTCTTTCTGCTGTGCCCTCTGCAATCAGACGTGTCTATCCTCGTATTGGCCTTTTTAGCCACCAACGCACTTGCAACAAACGTAGGTAGAGCCCTTCCCAAATCTTCGTTCGCAAAGCCCAGCCGTGATGAACCATATCCTCTCTCTAAAAAAAAAAAATTGTTTTCTTATTAATTCTGGATCCAAATTTTAGTATCTATTTTCCCCCCTTTATGTTCTACTGTCACTATTTTTCACTACAAAAAAGAGAGCCTCATCCATAGACAGGTTCATTTATCCACAGTTTCTGCTCTGTGTGAACAACAGATTTGTCTAGAAAAAGAAATTTGTGGTTTCCAGATGTTAATTAATGCCTACATACAGTCTAATGTGCTTCAGCTTTCCTCTCAGCTAAACAGATAAAATAGTTAACTGTAAAGCAAATTTAACTGCTCTCGCACTCTAGATTTCCTTATGTGCAATGCAGGCAATAAGGCAATTTGTTATGAATTTAATTTACCTTTTAATGTAGGTGGCCTATATATTCCAGTAAATGTTTACCATTAACCTGCTCTAGTTAACAAGTAAAACACTGAATAGAATCAGCTTACTATATAGTTTTTGTTTAAATTAAACTAAAGTTCTCTTTTTCACTGGCCGGTACAGTATTATAAATGGATTCTATAAATGGACTCCTAATATATAAAAGAATATGTATTGCCTAAGAAGTTTGGACATTCAGAGAAAGTATTTTTCTAGAATGTGATCAAATCTTTAGAATTAGCTCATAGAGAGAGATGGAACTAATGTTGCATACAGTTTTTCCCATGAAATCCCCCCCAAAAATGAATAATAGCAAAACTGTGAGAATTTTGTCCCACTTCCAGGCCTTTATATTTCTTCACCCAGTCTGTAAGTCTTCAAATATTGTACATGTGACTTGAGAAGACGAGAAGGTATGGGACAGGGATTGTATGATGAGAGACAGGTTTGGGAACAAAGGCAAGGCTACAGCATCAACCTGTATCTAGGAAGAGCTCAAATTCAGAGAGCTCCCACTGCTGCAGCACTTGTAGAAGTCTGGATGTCAGATGCAACCAGCTGGTGAGCCAAACGACTGTGCCTGGTCCTGAGACATGTTGTGGCCCTGGAAATGTCTCAATTGTCAGATGTCTACAGCATGGAATCTGATAGATCTTCTCCTGTGAGATGATGCTGTGTCATACTTCAGAGATCAATCTTGTACCTGCTACCATCTGTATTTATTTATTCATCCATTTATTTATGCATTTGCTGCCTCCAACTTCAGGGGAATCAAAGTTGGACATTAATTTCTCATCTGAAGAATTCAAATGAGAACTCTTAAGTGTACCTCCTTTTCCACTGTTCAAGTAAAATATTACTTATCGAGAAACTAGGAATAAATACATCATCAGACAGAACGGCACAATCCAGAAGGATGGTAGGCTGTCTGCAGCCCTCTTCCCTCTGTCTTTTACTGGCTAAGGCTGCCAAACTCAGTAGTCAGTAAAACCAAGGCATTGAAACACTATCACTGCCTTAGAAGTACTATCAAACCCATACAGTGTACTCTTTGCACAGGCTCATTTTCCATAAGACAGGAAAATCAACAAATCCAATAATAATAGAAAAATCATCTGGGAGGAGAGGAAAGGGAGGCACAAAAGAAAAGAATGTCCTCTGCTAGGAAGCAGAGAGAAGTTGGAGTCGGTCATAAATAGTCACAGACCCTTGGTAAAAACAAAGTAGATCAGGCTAATTCCTCTCCCTATGCACAGTCAGTTTGGCATTCAGAGACACAAAGGAACCTGAAATAACTTTCTTACCAGAATTTTTAAAAGGTGAAATAGATAAAATTCCCCTGTGTCCTTTGCTGTCCCTGCACTTTTCTTGGTCAAAGTACTATCAAAGAAATTAACTACTTGGTCTGTGGAACAGTCACAGTCCACTTCTCTTTTTACAGATTACATGAATAGATAAATTGAGGCAGGGAATGACTAAGACTGTAATTTGCTTTTAGTCATGGGTTGCCTCGTGAGACTCTGGACTGCAACAGGGTTTCCTTTTATGTTAGGTACTCGGCATCACATGCGTAATACCTACGCGTCATCCTTTTGGGAGGAGAGAGAAAGTTTGGTAGGTTTCGTGTATTATGCTCCTTTAGGGCAGGTAGAGCTGTTGTGGAAAGGACAGCTCCTCTGTCCATCTACAAGATTTCTTCAAAAACTACCTCTGTCTGAAGATAGTCTGTAAATAATTTTCCCATATTACCTGGGGTAATATTAAACTTTCAGGTGTCCTGCTTGTGCTTGCTGAAGCCTGTGCTGTTTGCTTTCTTCACAAAGCAGCAGCTGCAGCTCGGGACTCCTCTGCGTGTCTTGATGGTCAGAGGGGCAATTAATAAGATTCTGAAAACCTCCATAGATACCCTAAAAATGGCAGTGCAGACCTAACTGCGCAGACCAGTTTGCGCAGGCAGGGCATGCAGGAAGGTGCTTGCAGTCTGCAAGTAGCTCCACAGTTCAGGTAAGTGCTAATTCCCCTAGGTCTCTGCCATAATGATAGGCACTCGTCTCAGAGCCAAAACCAATGTGTCTCCTGAGTCAGCCTCTGAGAAGTTTGATGCTTCTCACCAGACGGAACTGGTAAAGAAGGAGGTATCAGTACAGTCGGTAGCTTGCAGTGGATGCCCAGATACTTCTACTGTAGAAAAGGGTAGTATTGCACAAAGTGTGCACAGGTTGATGACCTGTTGCAGGAGATGGCTGAATTACACAAGACAGTTAATAGGCTGAGCAGCATAAGAGGAACTGAAACAGAGAGAGATGTGTGTCTTTGGAACCATACACCTACAATGGATACCACTGAGCATAAGACACCTTGGATCCTGGTGACCCACAAAAGTGGGGCTCCAATTCAACCTCCACCCTCCAACATCAAGACCAAAAACACAGAGGACATTTAAAAGGCTTAAAGATGTTCACGAGCAAGACCAACAATGAGAGCCTGCACCAGCAGCCCACAAAGGTTACCATAAAAGGAAATATCAGGTTATCATAGTGGGCAACTCTATTAAGGGGCACTGAGGCACCCATCTGCCACCTTGAGTCTCAAGAAGTATGATGCCTGCTGGGGGCTAAGATCTGTGATGTTGCCAAGAGGATACTCCTACTTCTCAAGAGCATTCATTATTACCCGCTACTACTTTTTCATGTGGATACAAATGATGCCTCGAGCCAAAAGATAGGCAAGATCAAGAAAGACTATAAAGACCTGACAGGACAGATGAAAATCATCAGTACCCAAATCATCAGTACCCAAATCATCTTCTCATTTATTCTACCACTTAGAGAAATGGGAACAGCCAGAAGCAGATGCATAGTGCAGATTAAAATCTGCCTCTGTGGCTGGTGTTGTGAGGATTTTGGCTTTTATGACAATGGGTTGCACTTTAATGATTATAGCCTGTTAGGAAGGGATGGGTTCCACCTGTCTAAAAGGGTAAGAGAATCTTTGGCAGCAGACTGGCCAATTTGGTGAGACAGGCTTTAAACTGAAGGACTCAGGGTGAGAGGGCGCAAAGTGGCAATGCTCATGCCATTCCTTCCTCCTGGTGAGTAAGCCATGCCAATCAGTGCGGCAATAGATGTTCCTTGAATGACTCTCAAGATGAGAATCATAGGGCTAGCCACTTCAAGTTTCATCATGGCTAGGCTTTGTGAACGAAGATTTGGGAAGGGCTCTACCCACGTTTGTTAACAAGCACCTTGGTGCCTAAAAAGGCCAATATGAGATAGACATATCCAGTTGCAAAAGGCACAGCAGAAAGACTCCTTAGGTGGTATATTCTGCAAGACATGATTCTTTCTGCATTGTCTTTTCTCCTCAAGAGTGATCCTGCGTGCGTTCTCAAAAGCATCAGCAGAATTATAGATGGTGTGTCTCCAGACCTCCAGATTGGAGGCCAGAGTAGACGAGTTATGTTGATCAATATGGCCAAGGCTGAGATGTTGTTTCAGGGAGTCCTTGTATCTTCTCTTCGGGGCTCCTCTCTTGTGGCAGCCAATGCAAAGTTCACCATAAAGCAAGACCTTAGGGAGGTGGTGGTCCTTCATCCTTGAGACGTGCCCTGCCCAGCACAGCTGTGTTAGCAACATGGCCTCAATACTTGTGATTGCTGCTTGTTCTAGAACAGATGTATTAGTCAAATACATCAAAGTTTATGGCTATGATTAATCCTCTTATACCCATTCTAGGAAAGCTGGTTGCTTGATTTCCTCTTGGAAGTGCCTGTACACAAACACGTGCAACATAGGGAGTAAACAAGTAGAAACACATGTGTGGTCGAAGGGCCATGATCTCATTGCAATTACAGAGACATGATGTCTCACATTACTAGAATGTGTCTTGGATGGCTGTGTACTTTTTAAGAAGAACAGATCAGTGAGACAAGGTGGTGAAATTGCTCTTTATGTTAGAGAGTAACTGGAATTTATTGAGCTCTACCCAGGGACAGACGAATTATTTGAGAGCTTCTGGGTAAGAATTAAGGGACAGGCTAACACAGGTGAAACTGTTGTGGGTATTTACTATGGGGTATTTACTACCTGATCAGGATGAGGAAGTTGATGAAGCTTTCTGTGGGCAGCTGGAAATAGCCTCACAGTCAAACACCCTCATTCTCCTGGGGAATTTCAACCACCCTGATATTTGTTTGAGGGACGAAAATGCTTTGCAGGAATTTCCTGCAGATCATTGAAGATATCTTTTTTGCGTAAGTGATGTAGGAACCAACAAGGAAAGGTGTATTGCTGGACCTTGTACTAACAAACGAGGAGGGACTGGTTGATGATGTAAAGGTTGGGAGCATTCTTGGCTGTAGTGACAGTGAGTGAGCAGGACTAGAACCCTGAGCTTCTGGAGAGCTAACTTTGGCCTCTCTAAAAACCTACTTAGAGAAATCTCATGGGTTAGGGCTTTAGGAGAGAAGGGGGTCCAAGAAATCTGGTCAGTATTCAAAAATCATTTCCTCCAAGCTCAAGACCAGTGTATCCCCATGATCAAGAAATCAGGCAAAGGGAACAGGAGACCTGCATGGAGGAGCAGGGAGCTTCAAGTAAATCTAAAATGGAGGAAAGAAATTTATGGGATGTGGAGAAAGGGACAAGCTACATGGGATGGCTGTGGGAACATAATTAGAGTATGCAGGGATGTGACAAGGAAGGCCAAGGCCCATCGGAATTGGGTCTGCCAAAGGATATCAAGGACAACAAGAAGGGCTTCTACAAGTAGATAAGCAGCAAAAGGAAGATGAAGGAAAATATGGGACAGCTGCTGAATCAGATGGGTGTCCTGATAACGGAGGACACAGAGAACTGGAATTACTGAATGCCTTCTTTACCTTAGTCTTCACTGCTGAGGACAGGTCTCAGGAGTCCCAGACCTCAGAGGTAAGAGAAGGAGGCTGGAGAAAGGAAGAGTTCAGAGGATTGGGTTAGAGATCAGCTAGACAGATTAAAAACCATAAATCCATGGACCCTGGTGGAATGCACCCACAGGTGTTGAGGGAGCTGGCAGGTGTTGTTGCTAAGCCACACTCCATCATCTTTGAAAAATCATGGAGAACAGTAAAGTTGCCCGATGACTGGAGGAAGTCCAGTGTTACTCCCATCTTCAAAAAGGGCAAGAAAAAGAACCCAGAAAACTACCAGCCAGTCACCTTCACATCCATCCCTGCAAAGTTGATGGAACAGATCATTCTGGAGGTCATGACCAAGCATGTAGCAGAAAAGAAGGTCATCAGGAGTAGCCAGCATGGATTCACTAAGGGAAAATCATGCTTGACCAATCTGATAGCCTTCTGTGATTGCATGGCTGTATGAGTCAACAAGGGGAGAGCAGTGAATGTTATGTTACCGTGACTTCAGCAAGGCTTTTGACACTGTCTCCCATAACATACTCACAGGTAAGCTCAGGAAATGTGTGTTAGATGAATGGGCAGCGAGATGGATCAAACACTGGCTGAATGGCAGAACTCAGAGTTGTGGCCAGCAGAATAGAATCCAGTTGGAGGCCTGTAGTCAGTGACATTCTTGAGCATTCAATACGGGATCCAACCTTATTCAACTTGTTTATCAACGACCCAGACAAACAGATAGAATATAACCTCAGCAAGTTTCTTGATGATTTGAAACTGGGGGAGTGGCTGATACACCTGAAAGCTGTGCTGCCATTTGACAAGACCTTGATAGGCTGGAAAATTGGGCAAAGGGAATAGGGGTGTTGAATGAGGTTCAAGTGTAGGGCACTACACCTGGGAAGGAATAACCCCAATTACCAGTAGAGGTTGGAGGCTGAACTACTAGACAACAGTTCTGCTGAGAAGGACCTTGAAGTCTTCGATGACAAGTTGACTATGAGCCAGCAGTGCCCTTGTGGCCAGGGGGAGCAGTGGTATCTTGGGGTGCATCAGAAATAGTGTGGGCAGCAGGTTGAGGGAGGTGATCCTCTCATTCTACTCAGCCCTAGAGAGGCCACATCTGGAGTGCTGTGCCCAGTTCTGGGCTCCTCAGTACAAGAAAGACAAGGAGTTTCTGCAGCAGATCTAGCTGAAGGCCACATAGTTGATGAGGGATCTGGAGCATCCATTTTATGAGGCAGCTGGGCCTGCTTAGTCTGGAGAAGACTAGACTGAGATGAGGATGGAGTCAGTCCCCTTTCACTGGTCCCCAGTGACAGGATGAGGAGTAATGGCCATAAAATAAACACAAGAAGTTCCACCTCAACATGAGGAAGAACTTCTTTGCCTTGATGGTGGCAGAGCACTGGAACAGGCTGTCCAGGGAGGTTGTAGACTCTTCCTCTCTAGAGACATTCAAGACCCACCTGGATGAGTACCTGAGTCACCTACTCTAGGTGACCCTGCCTTGGCAAGGGGGGGTTGGACTAGATGATCTTCACAGGTGCCTTCCAACTCTAAAATTTCTGTGATTCTGTGGTCTCTTAGGCGTGTGTGTGAGGATCTCAGTCTTGATTTCCTAACAGAATTAAGAAAAAAGTTTAGTTCCCTCAAATCCAAAATTCTCTTACTGCATTCAGAACCTTACAAAGCTCTGATAAGAATGAAAATGTGATTGTGAACATTTATGTACGTATCAAGCCGTTCATTCTGAAAGAACCATTTTGCTAGAGAGAGAGAGAGAGAGAGAGAGAAATTAGTTAAATGAAATGAAATACAGCTACTTCTGCAAGCAGCAAATGTGTAACTCTTACACAATAGTTGAGGACAGGCAGTAAGGAAGGGTACTATGCCCAGCTGTAAAAGTGTTCTCTGATTCATGAATATAGTTAAATTTTGTTCCATTTATGTGGCCTTGGTTTCCCTATCCAAGCAGCTGGTGCATGGTAGTGAAATTCTGTCTTCACTTTTAATCACAAAGGCACTTTAGTTTCATCAGAAATGCACTTTATTTTTTCAACAAAAAATGAGAAAGCATTGACATTTTCAAAATGCACAGTTTGTATCATAAAAAGGTTGCTTAATCATGTACATTGTTGTTAGAGCACTTTCATCTTTTAAATGTTTCTATGAACCTGCTTTCATTTTAGGTTAGGGTGCAAGAGCATATAAATCTGCAGCCTTGCTGCTGCTCAGGGTGAGGTCTGGTACAGGAAGCACCTGCTTTTAACAGAAGTTCAAGCCAGAGATGAGAAGGTAAAGATCATCCCGGGTTTTAGCAGCTTTTATCCAATCATAGACCAGGCTTTTCTTAGCCCATGTTAATAATTATTATTTAAGCATGACAACCTCAGATAATTTTGCTTCCTTGCCCTAAATCTTCCTTGGATCTTGTGATACAGAGGCTCCTGTATCTGAGTCGTTATTCATTGTTAAATAGCATAATGCCACTGTAGGATTAAGCTGATATTAGCAAATGCATTATGAAGGCACAAGTAATCAAGCTTAATGTAGAGTGAGATTTGGAAGTAGAAAATATTCAGACTAAGATGTTAGAAGTGTGTTATGGAAATGGTTTAATCTCTGGTTATAAGTAGTTAATATATGCTGAATTTTAACATCAGTGTGCAACTTCGATTACAATCTTCTAAATACATAATCCCCATAGCAATCCCACTAAAAAATGGGAGCTTAATTGTCGCCTTACAGTCTAGTACCTTTCGCCTTCACATAATGCTACCATGATGGCTTTTCAAAACAGCAAGAAGGAGAAGAAGAAAGAGAGAAGAAAATCAACCAGAAGAATTTGTCAGCAAGACACTAACATCCGTTTCAAAAGTCATAGATTACAATTTAAAATGGAAGTCCCCTTTTGAACAAAGAAGGAGAGGTTATGAGAAAATACAGTTTGAAATTATTGATGTATAAAGCCATACGTGATCGCATCTGTCCTATAGCTCCCCCAAATGCACCAAAAGGATATTGCTGAAACCTCATGGAAATAAGTGCAAGAGATTTGACTACAGTGATTCTCATTACTGCTTAGAATGCTGGTTGATGTATCTCAAATGGAATATCTGCTTTTCTCACGCAAGCCTACTTTATAAGACTGCATGTCAGATGAGCTGTATGTGTTCTGCTCAGATAACCTTGGAAACATGTAACAGTCATGCAAATTATAATTCTAGAAGAAGAAATAAAGTAAATTGACCATTGATAGTTCTTTTCCTTCCTTTATCCTGCTCTCTTGTATGAGCATCCAAGTGTAATAATTGTGGACTCAAAGAATTTATGTTTCAATGCACTTTATCTTTGCAGGCAATAAAGTTAGTGGGTTCAGCTTTAGTTCTTTAGGGGTTTTCTTGTGTTGCTTTAATTTTTATTTTTTTTTTCTCCCAGGAAGGGCTATTTAAAAATGGTGCAGCGATTATCTCATTTCTAGCACTGAAGTTTCTGTCTCTGCAGATATTCACTCACTGTTATACCAGAGCAGGAAGCTACTGACCAGAAACACTGCAACAATAAAATAAAAGCTTTAACATACCTAGAAGAGTAATGAAGCACGTGAGACATTACCATTTATTATTACAAACAGGCTCATATCCTGATCAGGTATTGTTAATTACAGCAGATCCGCTTCTCTAGCTTACATGTTCGTCTTGTCAAAAAAAAAAAAAAAAGTGCAATATAACTTCCCACCCCCACTTCTACTTCAAGGCCTTTTTAGCTTGAAATGAATCAGCCCTTTTATTAAATTACCCTGTCTGGGATTCTCAGAGAAATATCCTTTGCTTCCTTCATACAGTTTTTCAGAGTCAGGGTGCTGATGACACTCAGAAACCTCTTGGTATCTCTACAGATTATTTCTTCTTCCTTGATTCTGAAAGTCAGAATTGATTCCCAAACATATTTATCTACATTTTGTTAATTGTAATTTAAAATTTTATTCTAAGGGGTATACATTTAGACTATAGTAATTTTGAAGGCGAGCAGTTATTTCACTGGGTTGTCACTCCTTCCAGAAATCAAACCCTCCCTGTCATATATAAATAGATTGCTTGATATACATGCAATATCCTGTCGGTGTCATGCACTCTTTTCTTTAATCTGACTGACATAGCACATAATAAAATGCTCACTTCAATATATGTCTGTTGCATTTTGCCTAATTCTGGGCTTAGTTTAATATTAGTCATGAATATTTCCTACAACTGGATATAAATTTGAATATATAAAAGGCACATTTTATGTTCATGCTGCAGCACTTGCTTCTCCCTTATATTTTATTGCTTTCCCTGCTTGTGATGTATTAAGCCATCTGAAGAAAAGAAGAACGGGAAGCAACAGGGACGTTGAGCCCCGTTATCTTTATCCACAAGCCAGGTGTAGCATGTGAGAGGAAGAATTGCATTCTTTGCACTTTATTTTCCATAAGTAACTCACAGTAGTGAGCTGGAGGGAGCCACCCTCTCCAGTGGCCATGGCAAGAGTAAATACAGAATTCCAGCATATTAAATCTCAGACTCTTTTTCATACAAATGTACTTGATCAGAATATATCAGCAATTTTATTCCATATAATCTACATGGATTGTTTTCCAGGGGAGGCAGAGATTGGCTTGACGTTTTGTTTCACTTCTGTCCTGCTGCACATCTAAAGCAATATCTTCTTTGGGTAAAAAGCTGTTTCTGATCTGCGCCCTGGATGGTTAGATGCTTTTCTGGGTTTCTTTATAAGTGGAAATTTCTATAATGAACAGAAGAATATTGTGACTTTTTCAATATTCCTGCCAAGACACACATTCAGATTTCCTTTAGGGAGGATTCAGTTGTGGATAACTAGTGAGGAAATTTGAATTCTTCCGTGTTATATAAAACCTGCCTTGCACAGTAATTACTTGTATTGTCATTGAAGATGAGGATTCTGTGGGGATTCTGTAGATGTCCTTTTTTTTTATTTGTTTCTGAAGATAAGAATGCATTCAACAGAGTATCTTCAGAAAAATAAAATTGTTGAACCACACTTTTACTTCTGCTATTTGACTATATACTTCTGCATCTAGTTTTATAGCTGAGAAAGAAGAATTAGGCAGCATGTTCAGAGACTCATTTTTATCAGTTTGTGATATTTTCACCTTTTGGTTATTGGTCACCTGAAACACATTGCTTTGGCTACTTGGTCATCTGAAACACATATGAGCTGAGGTGGTTTTAGCTGCTTGCATTTTAAAGAGCAGGAAATTAATGTTATAAAGGGAAACAGAAGCAATGACTGTCATTTCTGTACTTCAATAGGTTAAAAATATTTACATTTCCATGGCATTTCTAGACTGCTATGCCATTTACCAAGACCTGCGTGCAACTTGTTGCTCTTAGAAAGTCTATTTCACCACGGCAGTAGTAAGTACTTTTTTTCTACAATGCCTGAAATGGAATAGAGTTTCCAACTCTTTCCAAATGGCCTGTGTTCCCCTGGTTTTATTTTTCATGCAGAAGTACAGTCTATTCTGTCTGCATATTGTGTGACCTTGCCTCCCTATGGATAGAAATGATGGAAAAAATGAAGCACTGTCTAAAACAGATTAGATGCCAAACCTAGTTAGATCTTGCCTAATCCTATAAAAGCATGTCAGTTAGGGACTTACTTGACCTATGGAAAAAAAAATCTGAAAACACTATCCTAGCTGGTTACTGATTTGGCTTGATTATACAGCAGCCATGGCTTTATTACAGCAAAGTATGGTCATGCAAATTTATCCCACTTTCCTTATGTAAGGCGTCCACCCAGCAAGTTAAAATGTACTTTTATTCAACAATGCAACCAACATAGAGCAGATTAATTGTGAAAACAAAACAGTGAAATCCAAACAGAAATTACTTCCTAGTTAAATAAAGCTTCTGAAACAGTGGCCCACGTTGTTCTTGCTGAGTGATTCTGACATGCTTGAGAAGTTTTATGGTATTAATGATACTATTACTATTGCTCTGCAAATCTAGAGTTACTTTTTTGCTATTGTCCTAATATCAACAGCTTTTTATATATAATTGTTATCAACATGTATCTGTCAAGATAATTAAATAATTTTTAGATCATCCTTTTTTTCTTCCTTTCTTTCCCTCTTTCTTTCTTTTAGAAGAAGACAAATGATCAAATGTGTGTGTGCAGAGAAAATATACTGAAGAAACTTTGAAGGAAGGTTTCTCTCTCTAGCAGTAGAACAGATGTTACATGCTGGATTCAGTGTTATTTTGGTGAATGCTATAACAGCCAAATTAGCTAACCCAAAGGGAATGAAAAAGGTGTTTAGAACTAGTGACAGTACTTCAAAAAATGAGTCTAGGTCAAGCAGTATATGAGCACTAAAGCGAGTATGGAGTATAATAAAGCAACTTGTTTTTTTGAATAGCTGGGCACAGTATAGGTAAGCCTATTGTTCCCCAAAGGCTGCTTGCAGTTACTGTTAACGCACTTCTGTGCTTTTACCAGAGCCTTCAGTAGCTGTGACAGTGCTTGCAAATGTGATGCTCATGACAAGTCTGTCTGCTTCTAAAGCATGTGAAGAAAGCTGAACACTTTTAATAATACTAATGGAGAGATTATCTTTAGCTTCTGATTTTTTCCTTTTGAAAATAAAAGTGGGAGGTTTGTTTTAACACTCTGCCCTTTTCAGAAAGGTTGTAAGAAGCAATTGAGCCCCCTCTGCAAAAAGCTTCCCTTTTCAAGTTTTCCACTTAATTAAAATACCACATTTTAGCTCGCTAGAAGTGAGTCTTCACCACTACCTTTTAGAGAAATAAAAAAATAAATAATAGTGGCAATCTTCTAGCAGCATAAGAGTGTTTCTGTTAGTTTCTATGCACAAAGGGATAATTATATACTTTTAAAGTCCCCATTAAAGAGCCAAGAACTGTTCTACAGCTTCTTTATTAAAGATATCTGAACACTGCAGACAGCGTTAAAGGCTACAAAAGTAGCCAATTAGACTGTATTAATATGCAAATTTCTGCAGAAAAGAATGTGTAAAATATTTTGAGATTATTTAGGAGTGTAAAGGAAAGACTGGACTCATGGACTACAAAGACGCTATTATGCACAAACAGATGTATGTTACCTCTAAAGCACTAACGACACTCATTTTTGCTGTTATATGTAAAAAAAAGTGTAATCAAAATCTTATGATTCCTTTTTTTAAAGGATAATAAGTTATCCTGAACAAAAATGATTTAGCTAATATTCCAAAATAGAAAGGTTTTCACAGCAATTCAGTGGATGTGTTATGGATCACATTTTCCAGATCTCCTAATGATTTGGTACACCACTATCTTGTAAAATGCATAAGAGAACACGATTACCCCCTCCCTCCTATAAAATACCAGCCAATTCGCACTTGTTATTCCTGTATTTTACATTTCCCTCCAATATTTTAACCTTTATGCGTGTTCTGTTTAACAATTTATTCAAAATTTACAACAAATTATATCCAGACTATCAGATGTAAAATCAAAATTTCCATTTTGCTCATGTAACTATCTTGGAAAACAAAAGATAGGATGTTGAACACTTTTTATAGATTGCCATTAAATATTGAAAACCAGTTGTGAATGTGTGCTTGTGTGTCTCTGTCTATGTGTTTATGCTGTTCCTGTGCTCTGCCATCAAGTTCAGTCCGTTTCTCTTTAAAACTGAGCCCCACTGGGCTCTGTGCTACACTCTGCAACATACAATCCAACACAACTTATCACGCTGTGACAGCTAATATTTAAAAAACACATGCGTATTTTGAGGTTTGATAACTGCTATCAATCTTGATAATGGGTATAGAATCCAAAATTCTGACAGGTACCTAGTGGAAGGAACAGCTAATGCTGAAGAAAATGAACAAGCGAGGCAGATAGTCTGCGTATCTAATTACAGATAAAACAAATAAATAATACAGAAAAAGCAATTAAAAATATCTACTGAGGCTTGCAAATTCAGAAAGGCTGTAAGCCTACCAAGGCCACCTAGCTGCCTTTAATTGGACGTTTTGTTATTGAAGGGTTTGGGTCTTACCTTATGGATTTTTTTTTATGGTTATATTTTCAGGACTCCCAGTACAATTCAACACAGCACCTTAGTTTCAGAGAAACTGCCAACAAGGAATAGAGTAAAATGTGTAAATGCATGGCTTTGATGCTTTGAAAAGGCACTCTTAAGAGAGAGTTAATCAAGTTAGAGTGACCTCCAAAAGCAAAATTGCAGCACAAAGCATAATGGGTAATGCTATGTAAATTGCCATGTATGCAATCGGGATGTTATTATAGCAAGACCAAAAGGTGCTAGCTAATGACCTCTACATTTGATCTCTGGTTTTCCTAGGGGCTGACAATGTCTCTGGCTGAGACAATAGTCACAGCCCACTGATAAGCATGGAGAAGGGTAGGAAACCTCTCTACAGCTGCTTTTGCAGCCTCAGTGGACCAGATCTAGGTGCTGCTAACTGACAATGGGAAGTGCTGTTACAAAGTCGTCCCTTAAATTAACACCACCTTAAGCAAAATGGCATTTAAAAAAGCAAGAATTATTATTATTATCATCATTATTACTATTATTATTGTTATCAGTATTAGTATTATTATCTCTACAATTTGGTTAAAATTATTCAAAAATTTATATTCTCTTTCTAACAAGATTTATTTTTGAGAATGAATATGAACATGCATAGCATGCTTGAAGAAAAAACACCACTTATTTAGTTTTGTTGCTTTGATTTTAATTCCAGAAATTTTGAGTTTAACAACCAATTAATTAAAATCATTTACATAATTTTAAAGTGGAATAACTATTCCAATTTCTTCTGCAAATTATGTATTGCTTAAAGAAGCAAAAGTGAAAATATAGCTTATTTCTTTATTCTTTGTAAAATTTTCCGCATAAAATTTTTCAGATGAAATAAAATTAAAAAATTTAAATTATTTCCTATTTGATTCCTTCACTTTTATTAATAGAATGGCTCAGTCTGATATGTATATTTGACTACATACATATACGTATATATAAATTATTAAATTACCATAAGTAATTATAAAAAACAATTCATGTCTTTAGACAAAGGCAAGATTATAATGTCAATAGTCTTCTAATAATTTGCTTATTTTTTCATAAAAATTGGTAAAGTTCTATTTTGCTTACTATAAGCTCTTTGGAGACAAAAATAATTGCTCCATAGGCAAACATTTTTATTTAATTCTTTTTTTCCTTTTTTTTTCTAGTTTTCAAATAAATAAGAGATTTTAGAATATTAAGTACATCATGTTATTAAAGGAACTTGCTATAATAACTATGCATTTTGTACTTCGGTTACACAAGCAATTTTTTTATGCACTGTGACGTGGATTTTCCCTTTGAGGGATATGATGCAAGGGCCCAATTCTGCTCCCATTTAAAGAAATTGCCTCAAAAAAGGAACATGATTTGATCTTGTAAGGTGTAATAATTTAGATGAAGGATTTCATTTTTAGGATCTGTGCTGACTTATGTATGCAAGCCTAGATTTATTTTATATCTCACTATTGGTTTAGCTCATGACAAAATGAATTAAACAATGAATAGGTTACAGATATTTCCCTTGGGATGAGGGTATTTGATCTTTTTCTCTATTTTCTACATAATATTAATATCCACATCTCCTGAAACATGATAAATGCATTGTTTGTTTCAATATTTTCATTTTTGAAGAAATGCATAATGTAGCAAGGTAGTGCCAAAGATGGAGACCTTTTAATTAATGTGTTTACACATTAACATTTTACTTAAGTCATTTTTAGCAAATTTTAGGCAATATAACCCATGAATATTTGTGCAGCCCTGATAATCCTCCTGCACACAGTCAGAGAGAGACTGTAACAAAGGAATAGCAATACAAAACAGAGAACAATTCTGCTTGATTTTCCATTGCAGTCATTTTATCAGGGACAGGGAATATTTTACAGTCGTGTGCAGATGAAGGTTGTATGCATTCCCCAGCATTAAATTGTGGTAGAAAATGAAAAACCTAATAGCATTTTGATGTATTCCAGTTAGATTTTCCATTAAGAGAAAAAGGTGATATGTTCACACCATTTGTCAGGAAAAGAAGAAATGAAGAAAATGTTGACAATTTCATTACACTCTGGTTATGGGGTGATCTGAACTTACCTATTACAAGATAAAAAAAAAAGAAAAAAGAAAAACTATTCAAGATATTAATAGTTGAAAACATTACTGTTTATAGTTACTTTAACTGTAGCTGATATAACAGTATGAGCTGCAGATTTTAAAAGAGAGATTTCATATCATTCGCAGCCTTGATAAAAAAATCTTGTATCCCTTTGAATGACATAGCATCAAACCAGTCCCACATTGTTGAACAGTTCTCTGATAAAACTAGTCCATCATAAATGTAACAGATAGCATAAAAAGTGCTTCTAAGTCTATTGCTCTTTTTTAAGCTCTGTATTTTTCAAGAAATGTTTTTCCTAATTCAGTTTTCTTCTTTTCTTTTTTCTTTTCTTTTTTCTCTTCTCTTCTCTTCTCTTCTCTTCTCTTCTCTTCTCTTCTCTTCTCTTCTCTTCTCTTCTCTTCTCTT